>NW_015387602.1:220583-222321 GCF_001527695.2 Protobothrops mucrosquamatus
ATAAGAACATCTTTTCAGTGTCATTGTAACTTTAAACAGTCATTAAACAAATGATTGTAAGATGAGGACTGCCTGTAATTACCTTTCTTTAATTATTTCAACACGGATGTCACACAGCCCCTGATCTGAACACTTAAGACTGCACACAGCCCTTTCAATAAATAAGACTTTTTGCCTCATTTCTAGATCCTCACCTTGAATGAACTGCTCATAGTTGAAGATTTCAGTTTCAACATTCCTTGGCAGTAATTTATGTGGAGGGTCCTGAGACGGATTGTCCAGCTCCTTGGAGAATGCATGGAAGACCTGACAGGTGCCAAGTCGCTTGGCCCAGATCCTCCCGTTTTTCTGAGATAATAATAAACTTGCAGTGTTTAATGCAATCAAGGTATGTTGAACTCGCTTCTGATCCGTCAGCACTTCTGGATTTGGAAACTTTATGACTTGTGCATTGTGTGGTAGGTGGCAGTTCTCCTGGTTGTAGGTGAACATGCAGTTGTCTACTTCTGCTTTGTCCTGCAGCTTATTATGGTAGTAGATAGAGACCTCTATGGTAATTGGGACAGTTTCTGCAAGAGACGAGAATACGCAGTGTAGTGAAAGCAGACTCGGTATCCTTTTGCCTGCCAAGTCTTGCATTCTGAATAGGCATTAGCACAGTGTTTCTCAACCTTGATAATTTTAAGGCATGTGGACTTCAACTCCCAGAATTCCACAGCCAGCAATGCTGGCTGTGGAATTCTGGGAGTTGAAGTCCACATACCTTAAAATTGTCAAGGTTGAGAAACACTGCATTAGCAGAAAACAAAGAAGACAGTAAAAGGAGTTTGGGAAGGAACCTACTCCCTACTTTCTGATTAAAAGGTATATTTTTTTGGTTAGCTGTTACTGCTCAGGTATTTTTATTAGTTGCCTTCATGAGCCCACAGAAAATGATTTCACTGACCTAGAGGGTCCTGAGAAGGAACGTTATTGATGGCTGGTTCATCTGTCGGGAAGGTAGCTGAAGATACAAATACACTCTCTTCCATTGGAGTTTCCTGGTTTGCTATTCCATTGTCTTGAGGCTCTTCATTCAGATAAATGTTAGTGACAAAACAGCTAGTATTGCAGACAGATTCTTCTAAGATGGAAGAGAAAGAACAATTATTCTCAAATCAAAAGTCACAAGTATTATATTTTAGCCACTGAGCCACCTTTACACGGGTCTACTTCTTGTTCAATGAACACAAAACCTTTATTTTACTGGGGGAGTGCCAAAGGGAGGCATGTCAAGATCAGAGAGAGTTTGGGGGAAACGAGGCTAAGCAATGGAGGCATTGGGTGCAAGTTAAAAGTCCTCAATGGCAACATGGGTTAGATACCTCTAGCAGCTGATGCAAGGACTGTGTATTGTTCATTTTTATCCAGAACAATGTTGGCTGATAAACCTAAGATGGACTGTGCAAGTGACTCTAATTAGAATTTATGAACCATTGGGCGAGACTAGGAGAAGACTGGCTGAAGTGTTTGAAGTACACTGGTACAATAAAGAGATCCACAGTGGTCAATAGGTAATAGGATCTGGGGGCTAGGGTAGAGGAAATACACAAGTTAGAAACACATATATGTTAGGAATATATTATATTGTATATAGATTTGCTTACTTAGAATGGTTTTGGAAACAAATGCAGATACAGAGGGAAAAGTCTTGTTTGGTAATTTTATATTTTATATTAAGCTATCAAGTCAAAAGGTG
>NW_015387602.1:222799-264437 GCF_001527695.2 Protobothrops mucrosquamatus
TCATCCAAAGTCAGCCGTGAATCCAGGAGGACTCCCAAGTTGCGCGCCCTCTCTGAGGGGGCCAAAGATTCGCCCCCTATAGTCAGCGATGGCGTCAGCTGACCATACCGAGACGCCGGCAACCACAGCCACTCGGTCTTGGAAGGGTTGAGCCTGAGTCTGTTCCTCCCCATCCAGACCCGTACGGCCTCCAGGCAGCCCTATCACTTCTTGAATTCATTTCGCCGTGGCTCCAGTGACAACAGCCATTCTCTGCACTGCCTTATTAAACCACTCACTAACAACGTGCCTCTGCCCTTTTTTTGTTTGTATTTGTCTTACTAGTTTCCTAGAAGGATAAGTTTCCTCTCCAAGTATGAAGTGTTTAATTGGGAGTCAGGAGACAACGAAGTAACCTCTCACTCTTTGCTGGACAAGCAATTAGCCTAGATTTTTTTTCATTCCTCTCCCATCTTTCATAAGCTTGCAAAGTCTGGGCAAATGGAATTAGGAAGAGGGGAACTATCTTTTGATAGTGTCAACAGGAATTTAAGCCACTACAGTGATTCAATTTAAGGAAAGTTTTGACCTCCATTTGGGCTGAATTCATCTAGATATGCTGCAGAATACTTTACTCACCCGATTGATTAAATTGATTAGTACCAGGGACGTTTTGTTGAGCATGTGACACTGGAAAAGCAACGGTTGACTGGGAAATCTGATTTGTTGGGTTTGCAGGTAGCCACTGGGGTCCTTCTTGGTAATAGTTAATTGCCACAGGTTCAACCACTACTCCATTCCCTGTAGGTAAGCAGTCATTTTGGGTGACCTGAGGGGCTTCAGAGGAACTTCTTTGCTCATATAAAACAGCATTCCCTGGTGTATTTAGAAAAATAAAACAAGGTAACCAGCAGAAAGAATCCACAGCCTTTATTACAGATAGGAAAAACAGATGATAAAAAGAGTTTTGTAGACAGCCCTTCTTAATATATGTTCTCCAGCCACTGGTCTTCTCCACAAGACTCTCTTTGTTTCTTTTGGATAAAACCTAGCATAAAGGCATTACATGCTTAATTTAATGGAGCCAAAGAGACAGCCCAGAACTCAAGAGTATAAATGATTGGCCCAAGAAACATTTCAATGAGTGATCAAACAGGAATTATTAAAGAACATGGGAGTGTTTACTATACAGGAAAAAAAAAGTTTGATATGATGCTGGACTTACGGGAAGATGGCCAACTGGGTGACATGCCCAGAGAAAGATCTCTGAAGGATTTCTCCCTGGGGTGTAGCTCTTCAACCTTTTAACTGAAGGGACTTGGCATTCCTTCAGTTTTTAAGACCCACCCAGTCAGTGTGGGTCGAAGAACTTTCCCTCAGAACCCTCCAAAACAGCTGTAAGCTGGCAGACGGCTTCTGGAGTTCGTACGAAGCAATCTGCATGCCAAAAGCTGGGGGGGGGGGCTGCAATCTGTTTGGGGTTGAAAAAGCCGACACTTGAAATCCACATTTCAAACGGTCAGTAGGTTGTGCCTTTCTCTTCTTGTTGTTAGTTGCAAAGTCGTGTCCGTCCCATCGTGACTCCATGGACAACGTTCCTGCAGGCCTTCCTGTCCTATACCATCTTCTGAAGTCCATTTAAGCTCACGCCTACTGCTTCAGTGACTCCATCCAGCCACCTCATTCTCTGTCGTCCCCTTCTTCTATTGCCCTCAATCTTTCCCAGCATTAGGCTCTTCTCCAGATTTTTGGTACTGTCCATGGGGTTTTCATGGCAAAGATACTGGAGTGGGTTGCCATTTCCTTCTCCAGTGGATCACATTTTGTCAGAACTCTCTGCTATGACCTGTCTGTCTTGGGTGGCCCTGCAGGGCATAGCTCATAGTTTCATTGAGTTACGCAAGCCCCTTCGCCACGACAAGGCAGTAATTCATGAAGGGGTTTCTCTTCTTAATCACCTTCAAAGACTATTATTCTTTTCAAGCCAAATTAAAGAGAGGCTCTTTTCAGTTACAGCCTGTTGTGCCTTTTTGAAGACTCATGCCATTTTAGGGATTTTTCTTTGCTTTAAACAATAAGGAAGAAGGCTGCTAAGGCAAGCCAAATAAGGAAATGTGGTGAAGAAAAAAAAAAGCTGACGGAGTCATATAAAAAATGAATTTAGTTTAATATTGTAGTAACTTGTAGCCTGGTCTTCTCTGCTGTGGGTGGCAAAAATTTTCTGATACTGATTAAAAGTGGAAGCCAAGATGGTGGAACAGATTATTAGAAATATAGTTGAAATGTCTTTAAATAAAATATGCCAATTCGTTGACCAGCTGTGCTTTAAGGATGATAAAAAAAATCCTCTCAAATTATTGAGATGCAAACATGTGGAGAATGCTGTCATACTACCAAGGCAACTTCACAAGTAGTTGAAACTTCACAAGTAGTTGAAAAGGCAGAAAATGCAAAGCAGCTCATTGCAGTTTTGGAAGAACTTGATATTAACTTTCATTATTATGATGTAAATATAAAACTCTCAATACAACTAAAAGAAGAAAAAAGACAAATTTGGACTTTCTCTTTAAGGACATTAACAAGGCTGAGGATTCCATGATAAAAAGGTCTACAACTTCCGGGTAAAACTTCTAGAGAAGAAAAAGATTTTACTCTATGAAGATAACCTGGAAGGAATGACTTAAACCTTCAACAACTGGAAGTAGGATGGATTTTTCTTTGCTTGATACTTATAACTGAAAGAAAGTCTTTATCAAAAATTTGAAAATTATATATATAGTAATTTTTAAAATATGAAAAATGTTTTTGAAAATGTATTTGAGAGTACTTGCGCTAAGAGAAAGTTAAAGAAAATGATGTACTAGTTTAAAGAAAACTTTTATATGTTTATAAAAGGAAGAAAAAAAGATATTATTCTATAAGGGTAGTTTGGAGGGTGGGAGCTAAATTCAATATTGAAGTTCAAAGCCTGTATGTTAAGAAGTTAAAGAAGAAAAAAAGTATTAGAAAGTTTTGATTTTAGAAAAGTATTTAATGAAAGTTTAGCATTTTTCTTTAAAAAAAAGGGGGTGGTGGAAAAAAAAAGTACTTTTCCCAGTAAGGTCAAAGAATTTGAAAGTATATAGTTAACTTTGTTAATAAAAATGATGATAGTTTATAAAGATTATTAGGTGCAAATAGAAATACATACTACTTCCACAGCAAGGGAGGTAAAGCAGGAATGGCTAAATTGATCATTCTATTTAAAGAGGAGAATATACTTGAGTATGTTTTTCATTTGGATGCCACTTCTGGATTTTGTGCTTGTGACGAAAAATAATAATAATTTTGACTTTGGTTTTGTCGATTAGATAGATCTGGTGTTATAGAAATGGCTAGTTATATAATAATGTGTAAAAACAAAAAGTTGAGGCTAGAGTGCTTTTATTTTATACTGTGCTGAAGAGTTGGAAGTCAATACCTACCTCTCTTCCCCTTTCCTTTTCCCTCCTTTAATCTCTGATTTCTATTTTTCTTTGTATTTTATATATTAAATAAAATTATTTTTTTAAAAAGGTCTTCATCCCAGAGGCTGGAGAAGACCCCTGTCAGAGACACTCTACTGCATCCTGTATTAAGCAGGAAGATGGACTAGATAAAACTTCAAGATCCCTTCCACTTCTGTAATTTTGTGATTCATTGTTTAAAGTCTATGTTTAGACTTACCTATAGGATTACTGGAATCTGTAGTTACTGTTGGGGCCCGTGAGACCTGCAACTTTTCAGTCAGATTCAGTTCGGACTCCTGAATAATCCACTGGAGCATATCATCCCTGGTCTGGTAAAAACTGCCTGCTGCATTCTCATTTGGCACTGCAGAACCTACATATACATTAAGATCCACCATTAACAAGATTTTTGCAATGACACGTATGCAATAAACTTACTTAGCCTACTGACTTTATCAACATTAACTGTAATGTAATGTAATGTAAATTCTTGGGGAATCTCTGCAAGCTACACCATTGGATTGTAATGGTTGTTAACTGTCTGCACATGTGTGTTAACAAAGGAAAAGCCAATGGCAAATATCATAATCAATTATGCATTTGGGTAGAGGAAGCCCAGTGTCAGAATACTTCATCTCATTCTGTCCCTGATTAGCTCTAGACATTGGGTAGGAGACCCACTGTACCTCCTGTCTGGCCCTGGGTGAAGATATATAACTGGATATCATCAGCATAATATTTGCTTACTCCAAATAGAAGGACTTCAGCCATGTGTTTCAGGTAGATATTTTGAAAAATGTAAGGGAAATACATGAACCCTGTGGAACCCCATGGACAAGCATCCAGGAACTCAACTGCTCATCCCCATCACAACTGACTAAACCTGAAAATGGGTAGGAAGTAACACTGGTGCAGAATGCAATCAATTCCCACACATTGCAGGGGGTCCAAAAGAATACCAGAATTCATGGTAATGAACGCTTCTAAGAAATTAAATAGGACTAAGAGGGATGCAGTCGGGCATCTAGGTCCAAATAAAAATCATCTACCAAAGTGATCAGAGCAGCTTCAGTCCTACAACCACGAGTCTAAAATTTGACCAAAAGGGGATTTTATCTAAATTTGCTCTCTCCAAGATTACTTTGCAGCTGCATCTATAGTCTTTCTCAAAAACTTTTGCTAACAAATGATCCAATGGAGCTGGACCAATATAGTCTCTTCAGGAGTTATCAATAAAATACATTGATCAGTTCTCATCTTGGCCAAACAGTGTTCAGTATAACAATAGATAAAGCCTAAGAAGTATACTACAAATTAAAAGGTTTTCCCACTTTCCTTCCTTTCAATAATTCAATCATGCAGCAATAGGCATTATTAGATATAATTGGCAGCCCAAATTCCTAATTTAGAAAACCAGGTGTAAGTTTTAATAATTAAAAAAAGGATGTTTCACCATTTCACAGGCATAAAGTTGCCTGCAACTGTGGTTCCAGTTGAACTGTGGCAGTGAAAATGGACACATTTATACTTGTTATTATTAAACACGTTTCATCGCAGTCTAGTCAAGATGATCAANACAGTGGTCAATAGGTAATAGGATCTGGGGGCTAGGGTAGAGGAAATACACAAGTTAGAAACACATATATGTTAGGAATATATTATATTGTATATAGATTTGCTTACTTAGAATGGTTTTGGAAACAAATGCAGATACAGAGGGAAAAGTCTTGTTTGGTAATTTTATATTTTATATTAAGCTATCAAGTCAAAAGGTGATAAAATGCCAGCTAAGAATACAAAGAAGTCACGAAACTGGTGAAAAGTGAGATGACTTGTAAATCCTTATAAGGCTTGGTTTAGCCAAACCACTTACTTCTGTCTTAATGAACCAAATAAGAGAAAAATCAGGAAAATTGTGTGATCTTGCTCTAGCCCTATCACTTCTTGAATTCATTTCGCCGTGGCTCCAGTGACAACAGCCATTCTCTGCACTGCCTTATTAAACCACTCACTAACAATGTGCCTCTGCCCTTTGTTTGTTTGTATTTGTCTTACTAGTTTCCTAGAAGGATAAGTTTCCTCTCCAAGTATGAAGTGTTTAATTGGGAGTCAGGAGACAACGAAGTAACCTCTCACTCTTTGCTGGACAAGCAATTAGCCTAGATTTTTTTTCATTCCTCTCCCACCTTTCATAAGCTTGCAAAGTCTGGGCAAATGGAATTAGGAAGAGGGGAACTATCTTTTGATAGTGTCAACAGGAATTTAAGCCACTACAGTGATTCAATTTAAGGAAAGTTTTGACCTCCATTTGGGCTGAATTCATCTAGATATGCTGCAGAATACTTTACTCACCCGATTGATTAAATTGATTAGTACCAGGAACGTTTTGTTGAGCATGTGACACTGGAAAAGCAACGGTTGACTGGGAAATCTGATTTGTTGGGTTTGCAGGTAGCCACTGGGGTCCTTCTTGGTAATAGTTAATTGCCACAGGTTCAACCACTACTCCATTCCCTGTAGGTAAGCAGTCATTTTGGATGACCTGAGGGGCTTCAGAGGAACTTCTTTGCTCATATAAAACAGCATTCCCTGGTGTATTTAGAAAAATAAAACAAGGTAACCAGCAGAAAGAATCCACAGCCTTTATTACAGATAGGAAAAACAGATGATAAAAAGAGTTTTGTAGACAGCCCTTCTTTATATATGTTCTCCAGCCACTGGTCTTCTCCACAAGACTCTCTTTGTTTCTTTTGGATAAAACCTAGCATAAAGGCATTACATGCTTAATTTAATGGAGCCAAAGAGACAGCCCAGAACTCAAGAGTATAAATGATTGGCCAAGAAACATTTCAATGAGTGATCAAACAGGAATTATTAAAGAACATGGGAGTGTTTACTATACAGGAAAAAAAAAGTTTGATATGATGCTGGACTTACGGGAAGATGGCCAACTGGGTGACATGCCCAGAGAAAGATCTCTGAAGGATTTCTCCCTGGGGTGTAGCTCTTCAACCTTTTAACTGAAGGGACTTGGCATTCCTTCAGTTTTTAAGACCCACCCAGTCAGTGTGGGTCGAAGAACTTTCCCTCAGAACCCTCCAAAACAGCTGTAAGCTGGCAGACGGCTTCTGGAGTTCGTATGAAGCAATCTGCATGCCAAAAGCTGGGGGGGGGCTGCAATCTGTTTGGGGTTGAAGAAGCCGACACTTGAAATCCATATTTCAAACAGTCAGTAAGTTGTGCCTTTCTCTTCTTGTTAGTTGCAAAGTCGTGTCCGACCCATCGCGACCCCATGGACAACGTTTCTCCAGGCCTTCTTGTCCTCTACCATCTTCTGAAGTCCATTTAAGCTCACTCCTACTGCTTTAGTGACTCCATCCAGCCACCTCATTCTCTGTCGTCCCCTTCTTCTATTGCCCTCAATCTTTCCCAGCATTAGGCTCTTCTCCAGCCTTTTGGTACTGTCCATGGGGTTTTCATGGCACAGATACTGGAGTGGGTTGCCATTTCCTTCTCCAGTGGATCATTTTGTCAGAACTCTCTGCTATGACCTGTCCGTCTTGGGTGGCCCTGCATGCAAGCCCCTTCGCCACAACAAGGCAGTAATCCATGAAGGGGTTTCCCTTCTTAACCACCTTTAAAGACTTTTATTCTTTTCAAGCCAAGTTAAAAAGAGGCTCTTTTTAGTTACAGCCTGTTGTGCCTTTTTGAAGACTCATGCCATTTTAGGGATTTTTCTTTGCCTTAAACAATAAGGAAGAAGGCTGCTAAGGCAAGCCAAATAAGGAAGTGTGGTGAAGGAAAAAAAAAGCTGATGGAGACATATAAAAAAGGAAGGCTGTGATTTTAGTTTAATATTGTAGTAACTTGTAGCCTGGTCTTCTCTGCTGCGGGTGGCAAAAATTTTCTGATACTGATTAAAAGTGGAAGCCAAGATGGTGGAACAGGTTATTAGAGAAATAGTTGAAAATAAAATTTGGCAATTCGTTGACCAGCTGTGCTTTAAGGATGATAAAAAAAATCCTCTCAAATTATTGAGATGCAAACATGTGGAGAATGCTATCATACTACCAAGGCAACTTCACAAGTAGTTGAAACTTCACAAGTAGTTGAAAAGGCAGAAAATGCAAAGCAGCTCATTGCAGTTTTGGAAGAACCTGATATTAACTTTCATTATTATGGTGTAAATATAAAACTCTCAATACAACTGAAAGAAGAAAAAAGACAAATTTGGACTTTCTCTTTAAGGACATTAACAAGGCTGAGGATTCCGTGATAAAAAGGTCTACAACTTCCGGGTAAAACTTCTAGAGAAGAAAAAGATTTTACTCTATGAAGATAACCTGGAAGGAATGACTTAAACCTTCAACAACTGGAAGTAGGATGGATTTTTCTTTGCTTGATATTTATAACTGAAAGAAAGTCTTTATCAAAAATTTGAAAATTATATATATAGTAATTTTTAAAGTATGAAAAATGTTTTTGAAAATGTATTTGAGAGTACTTGCGCTAAGAGAAAGTTAAAGAAAATGATGTACTAGTTTAAAGAAAACTTTTATATGTTTATAAAAGGAAGAAAAAAAGATATTATTGTATAAGGGTAGTTTGGAGGGTGGGAGCTAAATTCAATATTGAAGTTCAAAGCCTGTATGTTAAGAAGTTAAAGAAGAAAAAAAGTATTAGAAAGTTTTGATTTTAGAAAAGTATTTAATGAAAGTTTAGCATTTTTCTTTTAAAAAAAAAGGGCGTGGTGAAAAAAAAAGTACTTTTCCCAGTAAGGTCAAAGAATTTCAAAGTATAGAGTTAACTTTGTTAATAAAAATGGTGATAGTTTATAAAGATTATTAGGTGCAAATAGAAATACATACTACTTCCACAGCAAGGAAGGTAAAGCAGGAATGGCTAAATTGATCATTCTATTTAAAGAGGAGAATATACTTGAGTATGTTTTTCATTTGGATGCCACTTCTGGATTTTGTGCTTGTGACGAAAAATAATAATAATTTTGACTTTGGTTTTGTCGATTAGATAGATCTGGTGTTATAGAAATGGCTAGTTATATAATAATGTGTAAAAACAAAAAGTTGAGGCTAGAGTGCTTTTATTTTGTACTGTGCTGAAGAGTTGGAAGTCAATACCTTTTTTTTCCTTTTGCCTTGTACTTCACACCTTCTCTTCCCCTTTCCTTTTCCCTCCCTTAATCTCTGATTTCTATTTTTCTTTGTGTTTTATATATTAAATAAAATTATTTTTTTAAAAAGGTCTTCATCCCAGAGGCTGGAGAAGACCCCTGTCAGAGACACTCTACTGCATCCTGTACTAAGCAGGAAGATGGACTAGATAAAACTTCAAGGTCCCTTCCACTTCTGTAATTTTGTGATTCATTGTTTAAAGTCTATGTTTAGACTTACCTATAGGATTACTGGAATCTGTAGTTACTGTTGAGGCCTGTGAGACCTGCAACTTTTCAGTCAGATTCAGTTGGGACTCCTGAATAATCCACTGGAGCATATCATCCCTGGTCTGGTAAAAACTGCCTGCTGCATTCTCATTTGGCACTGCAGAACCTACATATACATTAAGATCCACCGTTAACAAGATTTTTGCAATGACACGTATGCAATAAACTTACTTAGCCTACTGACTTTATCAACATTAAACGTAATGTAATGTAAATTCTTGGGGAATCTCTGCAAGCTACACCACTGGATTGTAATGGTTGTTAACTGTCTGCACGTGTGCGTTAACAAAGGAAAAGCCAATGGCAAATATCATAATCAATTATGCATTTGGGTAGAGGAAGCCCAGTGTCAGAATACTTCATCTCATTCTGTCCCTGATTAGCTCTAGACATTGGGTAGGAGACCCACTGTACCTCCTGTCTGGCCCTGGGTGAAGATATATAACTGGATATCATCAGCATAATATTTGCTTATTCCAAATAGAAGGACTTCAGCCATGTGTTTCAGGTAGATATTTTGAAAAATGTAAGGGAAATACATGAACCCTGTGGAACCCCATGGACAAGCATCCAGGAACTCATCCCCATCACAAATGACTAAACCTGAAAATGGATAGGAAGTAACACTGGTGCAGAATGCAATCAATTCCCACACATTGCAGGGGGTCCAAAAGAATACCAGAATTTATGGTAATGAACGCTTCTAAGAAATTAAATAGGACTAAGAGGGATGCACTCGGGCATCTAGGTCCAAATAAAAATCATCTACCAAAGTGATCAGAGCAGCTTCAGTCCTACAACCACGAGTCTGAAATTTGACCAAAAAGGGATTTTATCTAAATTTGCTCTGTCCAAGATTACTTTGCAGCTGCATCTATAGTCTTTCTCAAAAACTTTTGCTAACAAATGATCCAATGGAGCTGGACCAATATAGTCTCTTCAGGAGTTATCAATAAAATACATTGATCAGTTCTCATCTTGGCCAAACAGTGTTCAGTATAACAATAGATAAAGCCTAAGAAGTATACTACAAATTAAAAGGTTTTCCCACTTTCCTTCCTTTCAATAATTCAATCATACAGCAATAGGCATTATCAGATATAATTGGCAGCCCAAATTCCTAATTTAGAAAACCAGGTGTAAGTTTTAATAATTAAAAAAAGGATGTTTCACCATTTCACAGGCATAAAGTTGCCTGCAACTGTGGTTCCAGTTGAACTGTGGCAGTGAAAATGGACACATTTATACTTGTTATTATTAAACACGTTTCATCGCAGTCTAGTCAAGATGATCAAAGCCCCTATCCCAGCCAACTCTTGTAGAAATAAATGAGCACCCACAACTTTACCTGGCATTCCATTTTCCAGTGTCAAAGTTTGAAAAGCAGCATCAATTTCCAGCTGTGAACCAGACGAAAGGTTTTGCTGCACATACTGAGAAATACCATATGAAAATGTTCATTATATGCCAATTGACCTGCCTTGATAGTACACTTAGAGCTTACCCCATGACACTGCCACATTTTTCAGTAATCAATTCACTCTCAACTTAAAGTGCCACAAAAGCTACCTCAGGTCTTCCAAATTAAGTTACCTCCATATTATGCAGGAGGGATCTAAGAATTATTGCTATCAAAACCACAGACTTAAAAGCGTGTAGTTCATATCTCCCATTTCAAATCTATATGAATCAGATTGTTCACTTCTACTAGGCAGGAAACTGCTGTGTATTTTTTTCATGAAAAAGTAAAAGGGAGAGCAAAGGGCCCTCCTTGAAAATCAGGGCTGAAGAAACTTCTTGGATGAGAAGTGAAACATCTTCAAAGAAAAACAAGAAAGTCCAGTTGCCTCTTGAAAAAGCATGGGACTTGAAAATATTTAGTCCATTAGGAATTTAAGATGACAGATCCTGGTATAACAACTCAATAGTAAATGTACACTTGGCATGTAGACGGCCTCAAATTTCACCCTTATCATGTCCAGTAAGGAAGGGTGAGCAAAGATTCCAGTCTAAATTACTACACAGATGGTGCCAATCCATGTCAATAATACTTGATCCAAAAAGGATTATTGGGTTAGCATAAGGCAATTTCTAGATTACCAGGGGTTTCTAAACATTCTTTCTACCTAGACTCTGAACATCTCCAGATTAATTATTTAATTAAAATGGATTGGCAGCCATTCTAGCAGACTCTTAGCACATTAAAACCAATAAAAACATTAATATCAGCCGGACAGCCCAGACTAAAATAATCTAATAAGCACCCAAATCAACAAAATGATTGTATTATGTGTCTTCAATAGCACATTCTAATACCAAAATATAATGTATCCTCCATAGAAAAGAATTCAGTGGACAAACATTTAAACCAAGCTTTTGGGCAACATAGGTTTTACATTCTTAGTACAATCTTGATTAAAACAAGAATAACTTTTGGTTTCACATCTAAAAATTATCACAGTTTAAGCATCAGTAGATGGAAGTTAACTGGAAAATTCTTGGATGAAAAGTTTCTTAAAAACCATAGAATCAAAGGTGCTTCCAACCCACATGCCTAAAAAGGTACTTGGGTGTTCACACTTAATCAGATACTAATATAATTTGCTAGTGTTTTACAATGAAGAAAAAATTCTTCAGATACTTAAAACCACTTTTTAACGTATAAAACAATGGCAGCAAGAGAAGGCAAAGGAACAGTACTTCACAAGGCCTTGAATGGTTCTGGGAGAAGATGTTGCACCTGATTTATTTCCCTTGAAATATACTTCAAGTATATGATAAAACAGACAAACAGCAGCATCTCTCTGACTTTGAATGATCTTAAAAAGTTAGGCAAGATTGAGCCTGGTAAAAACTTAGATTATTGATAAATACTAGATCTCTAGGTTAAACAGAAAGATAGATCAGGAACTGGTTTGACTTCAAGACTTCACCTGCATCCTGTATTTTTTTTTGTTGCTTTCCATTTTGAATAAGTTTCACAAATTGTCTAAGATGCTATTTCTCTAGAGAAAGGGGTTTCTCCACTCCTGTAAATATCCCCATAATCTCTGTATCCGTATGCTTTTCAGTTTTGTCAGCATAGATTATTTGTTATGAATTCATTCAGTGATTTTTCCATACAATTTACAATTCCATACAATTTCCATACAATTTTTCCATACAATTTTCCATATCAATGTTGACTAATTCCAAAACTTCATGTTTTCAGTGGCTCCTCTGCCTTCTCAAATCCAGTCATCACAGCAAGGGCTACAGATCTGTACCTGGCATAGCTGTGCAGATTGGTGCAGAGGTGGACATTCTTCACTGTATGGACTGAAATGCAATACTTGAACTTCATGGTCACTCCCATTATCTTAAAAAGAGGATAACAGCAAAAAATATTGTTATTGAGATATTGAGAATTTTCTGTTTTACTTATTAAGAATTAAATTCAAATATTTTTTCGTTGAGCATAAGCTATACTGAGTCACAAGTAATATCACCTAGCATTCCATGCACTAGTAATATATTGGGCTTCTATCGCCAACTCTTATTCAGTTTGGGTGATTAGTTAATGTTTTTTGAGTCAAGAAAGCATGTTGTATAATTCTAATTTCTCTCTGCCAGTTGGATTCACCTCAGCAGAGCTACTTTGCCAATATGTTGATTGTTAGCCCCACTCAGTAGTGCTTAAGCTTAGTTTTTAAAAGCTGATACTCAAATTGCACAGTTTTGTATGTACTTGAAAATACCATACTCCCCCTCAGGAGGATCACCTCCAAGCTCACTTATTTGGGTTTCACAATCCTGACACATCAGAGCTCCCATCACTGGGACAAGAGGAATCTTTGTGTAACAAAGACAAGCTATGAAGTTGGTTCATTCCAGTCCCAAACATACCATCTTAATTCACACTTCCTAAATTGAAGTATACTTATTGCACATTGCCTAATAATTGGCAATCTTTTTTCAAAAATCCAATCCTGTACCACTGCAAATTTTCATATATGAAAGGGTTCTAGAAAATCAAAGTACTTTAAGATGCAGTTGCTGGTCTATGATATATACCAGGGGTCTTCAAACATGGTCCTTTTATGACTTGTGGACTTCAACTCCCAGAATTCTTCAGCCAGCATGCTTGGCTGAGGAATTCTGGGAGTTGAAGTCCACAAGTCATAAAAGGGCCAAATTTGAAAAGCCCTAATATACACAGTCATTGTTATAGCATTCTCTAAGATAATGCTTGGCAAAGTTAGCTTAGAATAATATGAATATCCACCATTTATTTTTAAATGATATCCTTTCAAAACTTCAGATTCGTAACTTTTCTCATTATTTCTTATACACAGGAAATTGCATCCCTCTGGCTTAATAATATAATACAAGAAGTCTTACTTGTACCCGAAGAGAGGTTAGCTGTTGATTCAGTTTTTGGTTTCAGGGGGATGATTCTGTATTTGTGAAAGTCAGGTTTATCTGACACCAGTTCTTCAAATCTCTTTGTACTGTTCATGGCACAGCGGAAGTTGAGTTTCCATTTACTAGGAGTTGATTTATTATATTTTTTGCTATACATAGCCCATGCCTTTCCACATGAAAACAGACAAAAAATAGAGAGATGAAAACGTAAACATTAAATGGTCTCACCTTGTCCAATTCCTGATCCAACTAATCAGGAATAGGACAATCAGAAATTAATTAAAAAGACAAATATCCCCAAACTTGATAAAAGGTAAAAAGTGTATCAAACAGGCAACTAGAAATGTTATTTCATTGTGTACTTTGCTCATGTACAGCCTTTCCCAATTTTGTGCCCTTTCTAATGTGCCCAATTTTATGCCCTTCTGAGTTCTCAAAAATGCAAGTATCCAATATCTGGAGAACGCCAGATTGGAGAAGACTATTCTTGTGCAACTAACCTTTTTTAAAAGAAGTAACTAGGAGATGGTAAACCAGATGAGAAGCACACCGTGGCGAGATGTGATGATAAGAACTTGCATATTTTGTATTAGTTACTGTCTGAAAGGGATCATGTACACCAGGGGTAGTCAACCTTGGCTCTTTTATGACTCGTGGACTTCAATTCTCAGAATTCCTGAGCCAGCTTAGCTGGCTCAGGAATTCTGAGAGTTGAAGTCCACGAGTCATAAAAGAGCCAAGGTTGACTATCCCTGATGTACACTGACTACCAATGAATATAGCCAACTGACCACTTGGGAAAGCTCTTTCCAGACCGAAGTTTTTTAAATTTACAAACAGGGAACTGAGTTTCCTAAGTTTTTATGACTTTCTTGCTAAGGGAGAGTCCCAGAATCATCCCACAAGATTCTCTATATAGCGAAATAGACAAGTAAGTCGTCCATAAACTGGGAGGTGGGGTTGCAACCATTTTGTTTCTTTTTATAATGCTTGCATTATAAAAATTAATTCCTAAGTTTGCAAAATATTATTGAATGTATGTATGTTGAAAGTTTAAAAAATGCATTAGAATTAATTGTTTTAGTTACAAAGATGAACTTTTTAAAGAAACCTTTAAGATTTTAAAATGAATATAAAAGGTTAAAGTATTTGAAAAAGTATGGTGATTTTTGTTAATACAGATGATTATAGATTAAAAAGATTAATAAGTTAAATAGAAATATATATCATTTCTTACAACAGGGGAGAAATGGATTTGGTTAAGATGGTGATGTCACCTGATTTAAACAAAGAGATTTTATTTTGTTAGTTTTTATTGGGATATTACTTCTGATTTTTATGCTTGAGATAGAAAAAAACTAAAATTTAGAATTTGGTTTGAATATTTAATAATTGTGTAGTTATAGAACTGGCTTGTAATAATTATAGGTAGTGTAAAAAGTTGAAGTCATAAATGTATTAATATTTTACTGTGTTGAAAAGAATTGGAAATCAGAATCTTCTCTCTCTTTTTACCCTGTACTTCCTCCTTTTTAATCTGTATTCGCATTGTATTTTATGCTATAATAAACTTGAATAAAACTTTCTTTAAATAAAAGTAGTCACGTACACTGAGAGAGATATCTGCTATTCAGAATGGGAGCAAAGTTTCCACACGTACTAATAAGAGCTCTCCACCCATTGTAAATAACAGGTCCTTGCTTGTGGGCAGTTTCTGAACTCAACTACAGTGAGAATGAAGATTAAAATACTACTATATTCAGAAATGGTTTTCATTAATCAGACATTGCTACTCCAACCCTTTCTCCTTTATCCAGCAATGTGCTGTAGCTGCCAAAAAAGCCAACATACTGTAGTTCTAAGCTGCATTAATAGAGGGGTAGAATCAAGATCACATGAAGTGTTAATATCACTTTATAATGCCTTGGTTAAGACCACACCTGGAATATTGCATCCAATTTTGGTCACCATGATATAAAAAATATATCAGAGTGCAGAGAAGAGCAACGAAGATGTTTAAGAGACTGGAGGACAAAACATACAAAGAACAGTTGCAGGAATTGGGTATATTTAGTTTAATGAAAAGAAGGACTAGGGTGCTATGATAGCAGTGTTCCAACATCTCAGGGGCTGCCACAAAGAAGTGGGGCTCAACCTATTCTCCAAAACATCTGAAGGCAGGATAAGAAGCAACGGATGGAAACTAATCAAGGAGAGAAGCAACCTAGAACAGGGGTCCCCAACCTGTGGGCTGCAGCCTGATAGTGGGCCATGGCCTGCTGGCCACTGGGCCACGGGACAGGCTGGCCAGTGCATGCACGTGTGTATGCATACCCCCTCATATGTGCTAGCACTGCGGCTGCGGGGAGCAAAACCAGGACGCTGCGTTATGGGGTGCAAAAATGGGCTGCCGCTGCCTACATGCATCTAGACGTTTTTAAAGTAATCTGTCATCTAAATGGAACCACAAGTTGCTATTTATACTAGCGATATTTGAGTAAAATGGATTCTTCATTTATATAGCAAAGCTTTCAGAAAAATTACTATGTTGGTTTCTTTCAGCATCAGTGAGTAAGTCCAATCTGCAAAAGCTTACATCATGATCTATTTAAAATATTAGAAGCTTGAAATGGTTACAGAAGAGAGTACACAGTTTGGCATGGCAAACATATACACATAAACATTTTGAGCAGAAGACGTTCATACCCTGAAAATCTTATAATCATCTGCCACAAGATCCCTCTTTGAATAATGTTTCCAAGGGATACAAAACTCTGTGTGATTCTTGTCTGTCCACTCCAAACCCGTGTAGCTTCCACTGTTGATCTGTTCAATCAACCAGTCAAAAAACCCAACTTTTTTAGGATTCCTGAGTGAGGAAATAGAAGAACTTTACTCCTTGAAAACTATAGCCAAGAATTGCCACAAGAGAAATGACTGTAAGTCGACATGCAGGGTGGTCTCCAAAATCTCTCATTGCAGACTTCAGGCAAAACAATAAAACCTCCAATTAAAAAAAGGATGTGTAGCTGCCATAATAGGGTTTTCAAATAAAGAAGCCAGAATCAAATCTTTCTTCCCTGAACTTTACAAAACTGCACTTTTTCATGGCATAGCCTGATTGGATCATTCTGTTCATTTTAGGTGAATCTGAGAGTCATAATATACAATATAGCAATCTTCTCTAACTTAATAGTTTTTCTCCCTCAAACCAAGCTTAACACTTAATGCTGCAACAGACAACATTCATTCTTCTTTTAAGAACAATACAGATATGATTTGTCACTACTTTGGAGTGTTTTTCAACTTCCTTATCTAGTCTCGAATGTCTTGGTGTTTTTTCATCCATATACAGTACTAAACAGGCCTACTTTTGTTAAACTTTTTCAGGATCAGCTAAATTCTGCTACTTTCACTTGATCCTTAATTAAAGGTTGAAAAATGTCAACAGGCAAACATGGCAGGCAATGGCTGTTACATGTTGTGCTTATTTTGAAGTTGTACTTGAATTTGTTTATCTTGTGGATGTTAATTTACCTATCCTGGAACATTTAACTACTGCTTGACGGCAGTAAGGGAGTGAGTTTGCAGACAAAAGAAGAACAAATCATTAATTTGACACAGTAGAGTTATGCAATTGTGGGAGGGATGTTCGCTGAGCAACTGTCAACAATTAGGAAGAAACTGTGTTTTCTCCTGAGCTAGTCTGGCTGGTATTCTACTATCCTAAGGAGAGATATATTTGATTTAAGGGAGTATTGACAGTATTGTACACTATTGTGTACAATCACTTTCTCCCCTTCAAAGCCAAATAGCTACAGAGCCATAGTACCCAGTAGTGAAATCAGATTTAGATAGGTGAAAAATAATTGTTTTCTATATCAGTAACTCCCCCAGAAATAACATGGGCAATAACTTAGTCTTCCTAATCATTATCCTAATCATTAATAAATAACTTATACTACACTAATTACATCAGTGCAGAATTATGGCAGTTGTAAATCCCCCGCGTTTTACAATGTAATGCTCATTATTTAGTCCTCTTTTTGATCTAAAACCCAACATTTCCAGCTGCTATGTAGAAGCACAAGCTGCTGCATGGAGATTGTGGAGCCACAAACTGCTTGCTACTATGCAACCTTCCCCAATCTAGTGTCATTACTAGACTACAACACCCACCAACTACCTGACAGGAAAGCAATACCATTAGGGCCAGTGGGAGCTCTAGTCCAAGATACGTGGAAAATACTAAGTTGGCCAAGATTGCAATAGTGTGCATATGAGGACTCTCAGATTCACCTAAAATAGAATAGACACAATCAACTGTATGTGTAGGGGGAGGGCAAAATATTAAATATGCATCTCCACACAAGTGATGTGACTTGCAACCAACTCAGTAGTGTAAATGCAGAACGCTAGGGCAGGGACTTCTAACCCCCAGTCCATGGACTGGCACAGAGCCACGGCATGCCAGAAACCGGTCCATGCAAACAAGCAAAGCCCCATCTGCGGGATGCAGGCAGTACATAAAAACACGCACCCTCTGGTCCACGGAAAAAACTCTCTCCACAGAACCGGTCTCTGGTGCCCAAAAGGTTGTGGACCTCTGCATTAGGGTGTAGTAGATACTACGTTGAAATATTAAGCTGACTCACAGGTTTATGGTATATTGAGTTCACTTTCTGTCAGCATCCTAACATCAGCATGGAGTTGTAAAAACCATTATTTGTTCTTTGTTATTTTGTTATTTATAGGCTTTGATGTGCAAAGTTGGAATTCTAAGCACATTTACAGGGAAGAAAATGCTATTGAATTTACTTCCAAAAGCTTTAATAAAGAAGTCCTGATCTCTTCTTGTTTTGCTGCTTTTTTCCCTTCCTCTCAATGTAATTTAGGTCAAAAGCTCTTATTTACAGAAAAGAGAAATGCTTGGCTTTATTGATAGATTTATCATACTATTCACTAGCTGAAAAGCACTGTGTATAAATAAAAGTAAAGATACACAAGCCCACTTTTCCTTTGCCCACACATACATTTTTATTATTGTTATTGTTTTAGAATTCTACCCCAGGAGCACTCACCCCTTATTTGCAGATGCTGCCATTGTGTAGCTGTCAGGTGAAATATGAAACAATTCTCTCTTTTTTACACCAAGTAACTTATGGATTAATGGAAGACCCCTCCAGGGAGAACCTGTTCCGAAACAACAACCAGATGACGTAACCTTGTTAATTACTGGTTTTTGAATTTTTATTACATGTCTTCATAGCCAAGTAGGCTTCAGATTCATCTTCCATATCACATTCTAAACTTTTTTAATACTCTGGGCAGTTTTAGAAATACAGAAGTCAATCATTTCAGACCAGAATAAAAATCTTCACACCAGAGCAAAATAAATGTTTGTCACAGTATCATGGCAGCCAGTTCAAAATAAGCCAACAAAAACTAACATCAACTGTTTAATTAGCAATGATTAATAAATAAGTAATATGAAATACCAAGAAGAGATAGCAAAGTTTAGCTCTAAAGGCAGGATGCTACAAAACCTGGGCTTTCCCCAGAGGAAGACTGTCTGTGGGTCTACATCCCATGTCCAATCTCATGCAGGGAAAGCACTCAAAGCATTCTCTCCATTGGTGCACATGTAGGTGGAAAAAACTGTCCCGAGACAGCCCCCGATATTGCTCTATAATAGTCCTCCTGCAGTGGTTTTGTGTTTTTATTGAGCCTTGATACACCTTTAATTGAGTTTTGGCTTTTAATGAATTTCTCTATTCATTTTGTTCACTGCCCAGAATGGAGATATAGCATCTATATACATTTGTTAAGATAAATAAAACTTGGCACACATCACATTGCAATAGTTAGCTCAGTGAACCTATCACTATGACAGATTGAATTCATTCAAGAATCACATTCCTTCTAGAAAGCGCTCAGTCACAATTTCAACAAGGCTGCAAGTACACCCACAGTTTGGTCTATTCTATCTGAAGAAAAGCCACTATGCACCTACTCTAGATGGAATAAGGGCAGGGGTGTCAAACTGCCGGCCTGCGGGCCAGATGCATCATGGCAAAACCGTGCCCACCCCATTGCCGTCAATGGAAAAAAAGTCATGATACGTTGCGACACGTCATGTGACATTGTGAGTTTGACAGCCCTGGAATAGGGGAATCAAACTCGCTGTCCTTGTCAGTAGTGGCGATGCTTCCTATGTCAGCCTTTTTCAACCATTCAGTCAATATTGAGTCTCAAATTTCCAGATTTCTGAGCCAGCCTGTATCACGAAGCATAGTTTTCAAATGATAGGTACTAAGTTGAGGAGTTTCATAACAGGGTCTTCGGTTTAGACTGAGAGTCAAATGAGGTCTTCTACTACTACTACACTGGGTAGATTGGACTTTGCATCAGATAAGGGTCCAACCTTATTGATCAGATCTACGAAGTCCTCATCTAACATACTCCATCCCTTAAACCTCAAATGATTGACATCCCAGAACCCAAATATTCTCACCCCACACAATGTATAAGAATACATGCTTCAAGTGCTTTTCAAAAGTTGAGATATCTTGCTGTACCTAAGGGCTCATTAGCCAAAATACTTGTGCTTTGAAAGGCATCAACCTGTCTGACCACCAAAATAATTGCTACTGCATGTTCTCTTCCAGATTTTTGAGGGGATAGCAGGTGATGAGGATTCAGACATCTCACTTTCTGTGGGACTCTTGCTTGAAATTTACTTTGAGGTCGTACTGATATATCGTGAAGATGGGTTTTTTTTAAAAAAAAAACCCTCACCTTTTACACTGTGAAATGTTAATGATAATTTCAAGCTATTTTTAGGTTTTGACTGTTTTGACTATATTGTATGTTTATTTCCTCAAATTGAAAGTTGATCTTGAAGGAATTGCAGAAGGGAAAAATATAAATATTTACTGAACAAAACCTGCCTCAAATAGATGAAAATTCCTGTTTGGTATGGTAGAAGCCCATAGTGACAAGATGTTTTTAGTCTCTATATAACAGACTCACAAAATCCATTAATAAAAAGGTTTTGCAATCCTTCACAATCTTTCTAAATCATTACCCACACCTACTATACCAGAGGTGTCAAACTGCCAGCCCATGGGCCGGATGCGCCATGACGAAACCACGCCCACCCCATTGCCAGCAATAGAAAAAAGTCACAATACATCACAACACTTTGCGTGACGCTACGAGTTTGATACCCCTGTACTATACCATTTTACTGTATTCTACAACAAATCTGTGCACCAACATTCAGGTGGTTATATTGTGCACTTGAGGATAACAACAGCAGGTCTTTTGCTCTAAAACAACTGTGTAGCTCTTAAGAGCTTGGTGCTTGAAGCCAGGAGACTGTGAGTTCTAGTCCAGTCCTGGGCATACCTAACTGGCTGGGTGACTTCGGACCAGTCACATTCTCTCTCAGCCCAACCCACCACACAATCATTGTTATAGGGAAAATCCCTATAATACATAACTTACATCATTTGCATGATGTCATATTTCATCATCCCCCTCCTTCAACATCTGGAACTAAAGGAGATTCAAAGATTGATAATGAAAGCAGGAAATTTTACCTTGTACTACTAAACAATCTGTGCCCTGCTGGGTTATCGTTTCAAAGGTATTTCCTTACCTAAATAGAGAAACAGAATGATTACTGGCAGGCAAAAGAGCAGAGAGAGCAGGAGTAACTTTCTCATTGATTTTCCTTGTAAGAAGCTGGCAGGGAACACTGAAAATGATGATCACACAATGAAGTGTCCAATTTCAATCCCACAGTAGTCATAGGTCCTGGATTTTTGATGCATTCTGTAAATTAACCCATCTGAAGTATGTTGATTCAAAAACTGTTGCCATATGATGCACATTTCAGTGGATCATATAGCAACAATTGAAACAACCAATTGAAGGTTAGTCAGACACAACTGTTTTAGTAGCATAGAGATAGCTTTCCATCAGCACAATGCTGGTGAAAATAATCTTTAACTTAGCAGCAAATAAGACTCCAAAATTCTACTTTTTTCCCCAGAGAAAAAGTATTTTGATTGCAAACTGACTTAATACCCCATTCATATGCACATTACTTAGAGAACATTAAACAGGTCTCCTACCAGCAAGCAAGAACTTTTCTTGCATACAATCTGCAGAACTATATAAAGCAATACACTTAGCATTCTCCCCCACCTCATGGTTACTTTTTACCACCACTTGCATCCAAATTCTTCCCAGGTGTTGATGCAACCGCAACAGGGAAAAATCCTGCGCAAATCTACTGAGTTACCTTTGCTTCCTGGAGCAACCGACAAGCAGATCACACCTAGTTCTTCCAGGCTGCAGATAAACCAAATCTCTACACCTGCTACCTGGGGGGCGGGCGGGGCGGAGGGGGGCGTTGTGAGTCAAGCATACAAAGATGTTGCTCCGATGTTGCCCTGTTTTCGGCTGTTTGCAAATGCGTTTTCAGGACGCTTTTTTTCTTTTTCATAATTTAATCGGATAGTTTAAACTGAGTTTCATTTTTATAAAAATGGAATAATTGGATGCCGTACCGAAAAAGCAGCTCAGAGCCGCAAAACTTCTTGCTCTGGCTAGATCAGTGTTTTTCAACCTTGACAATTTTAAGGCATGTGGACTTCAACTCCCAGAATTCCACAGCCAGCAATGCTGGCTGTGGAATTCTGGGAGTTGAAGTCCACATGCCTTAAAATTGTCAAGGTTGAGAAACACTGGGCTAGATAGATCCCGAAAAAGTGAAAATACCCACCTAGAATAAGAAAGTGGCTTTTTTCCCCTTCATCTGGGTGGAAGCAACTTCGGCTCAGCTAACTCACTCTCTTCTACGAGTTAAAATCACTCCAGAAAAAGGACAAATCGTTACCTTTTTTTTCCCCCCACCAGCGGAGACCTCCTACGGCACGACAGAGGAAAAACGCGCAAACCACAACAAACTCTGGCCCTCTGCGTGATGTTTATATTACAAATCGGAGGGAAATTTCATTGGCCAATGACAGCCAATCAGAGAGAACCACGCTCCTGGCGGGGAGAGCATACGCCTTTCGCTCTTTTCAATCGCTGTCAAGAGGCCTAGCGCGGTCGCGAGGAGGTGGTCCGGCTGCGTTCGGCCCTGTTCTGTTCCTGTAAACCACGTGATCTCCACGAAAGTTTAAGTTTCATTTCCATCGGGGCGGTCTCGCCCAATTGAGGGCGATCCTGCTAGATGGCTCCGGCTTTCCAAGAAGCTAAGCTTTTTATTCGGCAGCTGGGTTTCTTTTGGCAAAGGAGTAGGTTTTTTTCAGGAAGTGAAACTTCAATTAGAATTGCTTTTTTTTTTTTAAACGAAGTGTGAACCGCGCATAAGAAGAGAAAGTTCGAGGTTTTCCAGGTGCTTGGCCTTCCCCAAACGAGTGTCCTGCAACTGGGTTAGACTGCACGTAGTCCTCGGTTTACAGCAGTTCGTTTAGTGACGGTTCAAAGTTGCCACGGCACTGAAAAAAGCGACATTGCCGTTTTTCACACGACCATGGGGATCATGGTCACACGATCAAAATTCAGATGCTTGACAACTGGTTCATCTTTATGATGGTTGCAGTGTCCTGGGATCACATGATCACCTATTGAGACCTTCTGACAATCAAAGTCAATGGGGAAAGCTAGATTCACTTAACAACCTTGTTCCTAACTTAACAACTGCAGTGATTCACTTAACAGCCTGTGGTTAGAAAGGTCATAAAATGGGGCAAAACTCACTTAACAAATGTCTCACTTAACAGCAGAAATTTTGGGCTCAATTGTCGTAGGTCGAGGACTACCAGCAGAACTTCTATTGTATTGAGCCAGGATGTCCAGGAGAGTGATAGGAACCATGGGACAATCAAGATCTTAGTAGAACTGGAGTGCATGTGGATTTAAAACCGAAAGGATTTCAAATTTAGTCAAGTTCTTTACTGAATAGGGCAAGCTCTGACGAGTGAGAGAGATTTGTTAATTTGAAAAATGTATAGGCTGTAAATAAAATAATAAAAATGAATCAAATCCATTTCAGCACAGAATTCTTCTTTAGAATAATTTACTCCATAATGCTAACTTTCTGTAATCAGATGAAGGCATCTCTGTAGAACAATATCTTGGAGGAAGGCCCCCCCAAAAAAGGTTAATATGGCAATTGATTCCATGCAATCAAAACCCCATCCCACTCGTGTTAATATCACACATGTATATATACAAAAGTATGGGGTTTCGATTGCATGATTGCAACCTCCATCTTGCATTTTTTTAAATATCCTGACCCACAGATGTTAATTTCTCAGCACTTCCTGTTTTAAATGCTCCTGTGCTGGTACTGATGTAACTCTAAACTGGGTTAAGAAAATTCTGTCAAGACTGAGACACTTTATCAACAGCTTGCAAGGATTCAGTATATATTTATATACCTTTGTGTATATATAGATGTCAACAGAATAAAATAGAATCTGGAAGGGACCTTGGAGGTCTTCTAGTCCAGACCCCTGCTCAAGCAGGAGAACCTATACCATTTCAGATAAGTGACTGTCTAGCCTCTTCTTAAAAACCTCCAGTGATGGAGTGCCCATAATTAAGGAGAAACTGCCTAATAGTGAGGATAATTAACCAGTGGAATAGTTTGCCTTCAGAAATCATGGGCACTCCATCACTGGAGGTTTTGATGTTAGACTGATTGATCTGTAGTTTCCTGGGTCTGTTTTTTTTCCCTTTCTTGAAGATGGGAACCACATCAGCCTCTTTCCAATCCTCAGGTACTTCCCCGGTGCTCCAGGATTTTTGAAAGATATGGTACAATGGTTCTCAGATAGCATCTGTGTGAGTTCAAGTGTGTATTGCACACATACTTGTAAGATAATATCCGTGTGAGTTCAAGTGTGTATTGCA
The DNA here is from genome assembly GCF_001527695.2 of Protobothrops mucrosquamatus. Taxonomy (NCBI): domain Eukaryota; kingdom Metazoa; phylum Chordata; class Lepidosauria; order Squamata; family Viperidae; genus Protobothrops; species Protobothrops mucrosquamatus. The sequence continues at coordinate 247,067 of NW_015387602.1, forward strand.
CACATACTTGTAAGATAACATCCGTGTGAGTTCAAGTGTGTATTGCACACATACTTGTAAGATAACATCTGTGTGAGTTCAGGTGTGTATTGCACACATACTTGTAAAACATACAAATACAAAGTTATGTTGAATTAATATCAAAATGCACACACACGGTAGCAAAATAACTAGCTTAAAAGTATTTCTCAATGATTGTTGTGTTTCTTTCTAATATCTTTTAAGCCTGTGTTTTGTTATAGTTCTCTAACAGCACAATTGTTGCAACTCTTGCCAAGTAAATAAAAGCTTGCTACTTTGAAGGCCAAAAGAAGGACTTTTTTAACTGCTACTTTTTTTTCCTTTCCTTAGTGCCTTCTTTTTCTTGTGCTTTTTTATAAAAAAAGTGGCAGTGTTTGTGCAGTGCACCATTTTACAGTAAAATCAGGTGACTGGAAAAACGACAGAGACAGAGAGAACATTTTTGCCACATTCTGAATTGGCAACCTTCTATTTGCAAGACAAGAATTACACTAATTGTGCTATTACAACACACATAGTTTTTAAAAAAAGGGTATTTGAGTGTATGGATACAGTTGAAGGGCCGTTATGGAGAACAGGCATTCTTGAAAATGAAGATGCCTCTGTTCTGTCCCTGCATGTCTGTAGTGATACTATATTTCTCACTGAAGCCGGAATTAAAGCATGCAATTTGCTAACAGCAGATGCAGTGATTGCCACTAATTTGGATACTTTTAAACCAAAAATTAGACAAAATCATTGAGGATCTTGCAATAGCAGCCACTAGATTTAAGAGCTGGATGCTTTCTGAAAAGGCATTGCTAGCAATTGTTGTTCTCAAATTCAGCTGGTCAGCCATTGTGGGCTCTTCCACACTTGCCCCTAACCACAGCACAGAGATATCCACCAGAACTGTGTGTCAAAATCAGCAAGATGATGGACCTTTTTCACACTGCGCACCCAACCCCTTTTATACGTTTGCATATACGTACAAAGGCACATTGTTTAAACTATGATACTGCTCTGCCACTTTGCCAGTTTTGATCCTCTTGTAGATGTCTTTGCCACAGCATGAAGATTCTCTGGGAACCAAGTCTTGGTTTGTCCTCATGGCACTGTGTCTTCATCTCATTCCCAGGCTCCATCTGGAATGACCTAAAATCATCCTTAGTTCTAGTTTTAAAGTAAAATGTTCCCTCTTCTCCTGAGACAATTTTGCTATGGACTTTATTGGGCAATAAACCATGGTACAGTCAACCATGGGTGTGTTGTGCGAACATAACAAATTAAAATTAAGTAATAGTATAAGTATGTGTGTGTGTGTGTGTGTGTGTATATAACTCTAACTGACTTCTAAAGCAAAGAGTAAACTGCCAAGTTTATGTATATAAAGAAGTGATCCTTAGCTGACATGAGTAATGATTTCTGAATGGTCTTGATATGTATGACTCTATGGAGTGAAGTGAGGCAGGCTAGAGACACACAGCAACATCTGGACAAGGTTGCCCCTTTGCCACAGAGTTTGTGCAACTTCAGTGGAGCCACAGCAAATGAGATTTTAAAACCACACTGGGAGAAGCCCAGCCAGCACAAATCTTGCACTGAGAAAATGGGCAGCAGGGCTGTGGATGGGGAAAAGAACTGTTTAGCTGCAGTTCCTTTCCCCATTTGCTCTGGCTCCACTGTAGTTGCATAAACTCTGTGGCAAAGGGGGAACCCTTGTCCAGGTGTTACTGTGTGTCTCTAGCTTTCCTCACTTCACTTCCTCCTTACCCTGAAAGGAAAGAAATGGGGGGGACTCATATTGCTTTTATACCATAATGTTAGGGTTACATGTGGTGTGGAATTGAGATCAAATCCTGTGTTTCAGGTGACTCTCATCTGATTCTTTATGCTGATTTTGTTTCCTTCCTTTTGACCTTCCAGATGTTAGCAAGATGCAGTCCTAAAAATAAGTGGGTGTTGTTTTATTGTCTCTAGATCCATGGGGGCGGGGAAGGGAAAAAAAGAGGTGATACAGCTGAAGCATCCTGTTTTGCAGTTGTTCTTTTGTGGAAGACAGCCCATCCAGTGGTGGGATTCAGCCAGTTTGCACCTCTTTGGCAGAACCGGTAGCTAATTTTTTTGTTGCCCAGGCCCAGAATGGACTTCCGGAAGCGGCATTCACATATTTGAATCCCACCACTGAGTCCATCCCATCAGGTAGATAGTAGTTGATGAAAGTTTATGTAGTAACTTTGTCACAGTAGATTTTAAGATGCCATGAGACTGTATTGAAGAAAACTAACTTGCATAGATAACATCCTAACTCTTTAAACATGGTGATTTTGCATAAGAGACAAACACAACTTTATCTGCAAAAATGACACTGGGTATTCATTCTCTTCATTCTTATCGAAGTACTTTTTCTCTCTCTCTCTCTCTTTTGCAGAAATGTCCTTCACCATCAGAAGGAAGAACTGCTAATTATTTGTTGATTCTGTTTCTGCAATTCTGTATTGTTAGCTAGGGTTGGTGATCTATTAAATTATAGCTGGTGCGTTGACACCCAGCACTAGAACATTCATCATGGGTTTCCAACAACAGTGGCTAGGTTCACACATCTTGTTAAGCTAAGAGCAAAGCAACAATGGGTTTTCATCAGCAGACCAAATTATGACTTAAAACTTTCATTTATTACAGGTCAAGAAAATCTCCACCTATTTTATTTCTGCACAATAAGTAACTGTCACTGCAGCAAGAACATTTTTAAAAGGCATTTGATCATTCTCAGGTTCAAAGCCACAATTTATTCTGTAATTTGGATGAGTTCTGTTTTTACATAAATGGGACTATCCATCTCTCAGCTTCATTGGCTTCATTCTTTCCTTTCTGTGGTTAGTGGTCAGATCAGATGATGGTCTGACAATTTTGAAAAGTTCAGCAATAACCACCCACACTAAGTTTCTTGTTCATAGAAGCCGCTCCTATCTCTGCCTTGTTTGAAGAAAGTAGGCAGTGCCACTGAAGAAGCAGAAATGAGATGCAATCAACTAGGTGTGGATGACTCCAAGTAACCTGCTGAATATACTTCCAGATCCTTTATGTGTGAAGAACTCCAGAGTTTATTTTGAAAATTATTTAATTCATTCTTATTGTTTTAGCAGACAAATGTGTCTTTCTCAGATTGGTTCTTTTGCAAAACAGTTGACAGGACTTTTACAAATGCTGGTTACTTTCAAAATAGAGAAATAGAATTTTGTTGTATAATTATAATGCTCAATGGCATGATATTTTGAGCTCTCAAAATGCTTCTATTTGCATTCTCTGGTCAAATTAAGGAAAATTCAGTATAGTTGAGGTAGTGGTCAACTTAGGACCACAATTGAGCCCACAATTTCTGTTGCTAAGTGAAACATTTGTTAAGTGAATTTTGCCCCATTTTACGACCTTTTTGCCACAGTTGTTAAGTGAATCACTGCAGTTGTTAAGCTAGTAACACAGATGTTAAGCGAATCACATTTCCCCATTGACTTTGCTTGTCAGAAGGTGGCAAATGGGATCACATGATCCCGGGACACTGCAACGGTCATAAATATGAGTCAGTTGCCAAGCATCTGAATTTTAATCATATGACCATGGGGGAATGCTGCAATGGTCGTAAGTGTGAAAAACGGTCATAAGTCACTTTTTTCAGTTCTGTTCTCCCTTTGAACGGTCACTAAATGAACTGTTGTAAGTCGAGGACTGCCTGTGCAGTTCACATACTCAGTAAAATACATGTCTGTTCCCAAGCACCTGAATTTTGAACATGTGACCATGGAAGTGCGATGGTTGTAAGTGCAGGGACACTCATAAGTTACTGTTTTCAGTGCAATTGTAACTTTGAATGGTTGCTAAATGAATGGTTGTAAATTGAGGACTGCCTCTAGATCAGGGTTCCCCAACCTTGGCAACTTTAAGACCTGTGGACTTCAACTCCCAGAATTCCCCAGCTCTAGAGGTCTTGTCCCATGAGTCTATATTGGACTGCACAGGCAGATTTTTAGGGCAGAAGCAAAATTAGAATGGATCAGTGGCATGATTTGACCACAGATGCAAGACAATCTTGGCATCACAGGTGTTGCAGAAAGGAAGAAGAAGCGAACACAATTTCCTGTTCTGCATTTAGCCTGAAAGGGGAAAACAAATTGTACAACGGAGGGAAATTTGTGACTATTATAACTTCGACAGAACACGTGAGACCTCTAGATAGAGGAAATCTTTCCAATATATAGAAAAATGTATTAGAAAAATCTAAAAAAAAGAAAATCTTGCATGATTTCTCAAATTTGCAAAATACAAGGCAGGCATCTTGAAAACGACCCTAAAAGGCTCCTTTACCAATGGTGGTGCCCACGGTCTGACAATGTTGTGAATGCACACATTAAAAGCCAGGATCCAATTCCCTTGCTTTTACTCTGCAACCAATCAATGCGGGGGATCCTGCCAGAGCAGGATAAAGTTTTGGAGATCATCTGCTCTGAAGAACTTAAAACAACTTCGGTCAGAAAAACCACAGTTTTAATTGAAGCTGGAAATCACAGTCAGAGGCTATGTTTGCAAAGGCCGAGGATGATGTCATTTGTTCCTGTACTCAGAACAGAATGAGTGGCCCATAGTCGTGATAGGCCAAGCAGAAATCTATATCTGCCCACCGAGTCCAAACTGAAGCTTAGCTTTAACTAGCCTTGTCCATCCCATGCTCTAGATGCATTGGGTTATATTCCCAAAGAGTTGAGGATGGTAGGATCCAAAGTGTAACACATCTAGGAAGCACCAGGTGGGAGAAGGCTGATTTAAACACCTAACAGCCAATTCCTTATTATATTTCTGTTCTCTGTCTCTCACCTCTAATATCTATGAGTCCTGTCTGTTGAGGAAGACCCTGAAAAAAAATTAAGCCTGGGTGTGAAACTGGAAAACAAAGTATCACAGACATCTCTGAGCAAATCCACATGTCCTTCAGATATAATCATTAGGAAGCTGAGGTTGGCTTCAACTTTTGGAAAGTGATATTTTTGTCCCCAATTCGCGTCTGAGCCTGGTGCTGAGGCCGATGAAGAATGCCAGACATGAGGTGCAGGTTTTGTTTTCTTTTATTTGAAGCGTTCCAAGAAAAGGGATCCTGGCCAAAATGCCAAGGAACCAAGAACCACAGAATTAATAAAGCTTTATACATTTTCTTTAAAGCAGAAGGCGGTATAAGGTGGGATATATAAGAAATATCATCTAATAAACATTTCAATAATAATGTAACAAATATTTTATTTGTCTCTAGCTGTCCCTATTCCAAAGCCTTGGCTAATGAATGCTTCAGGAGTTATCTAATACACATACTATGTGGCCATCTCTATTCCTAGCGTCTAGCTGAGCTTGTAAGAGGCCTAAGTCTTTTGTTACTTTTATCAGCTTTTTGACCATACAGAATTGTTACAAGCTTTACACGTGCATATTCCTGGTGAATAAGCATTCTTTGTTCTTGCCAGACAAACTCCCCAATTACAGGCTTCCTGGCCTCCTTTCAAGTGTATGCCATAACCTTGCTTTGTTTTGACAGACAGCCCATCAATATGGGGGCTGAAATCTAGGATGCCATTCAGCAAAATGAGCAGAGGACTCCCAGAATGCATCAGGGCTGGTTCATCCCATGACCATCCCCCCCCCAAATCTCTATGACAGGTTCTATGATCAGACTCCAAGAAATACCAGGTTTTTAATGTTTAATAGTGACCTAGAGAAGGAGAAGTTGTGGCAGACACAGCTCATCCTCTGAGGAGAAGAAACCAGAGTTTACAAAATTCTCCTTTCTTAAAAAGCAGTAATGATATCTAATTAATCCTATCTTTCTCAACATTTGGTGATGTTGCATAGATGCTACCTTAGATATCTATGACTAAGACCATAGTAGTCCTAAACTGAAATTCCTAAATCATCAAAGCTGGATTTATGTAATGTACCAAAATCCAATCTAGTCCCATCACTGTAGGGTTTAGCGAATGTGTAAGCCTAGCCAGTGTATGTGAATGAAGAGAATATTTTTGAAATTAGCTGTTTTAATTGATCATATATCATTAAGTCGGTGTCAATTTTTAGTAATCACATATATAGATTTTATAGCCCCAAATTAGATGAGCCACCTGGGAAAAATCGAAAATGTAACTGTGCCCAAGGACACCTGGCATGGTACCTTTGTTTTATTGGAGACCCCATTCTTGATGTGAACCATTCTGACACGGATACATACGAATCCTAGCATCCACTCCCTTGATGAACTAGTATTTTTTTTTCTTTTGAGTTTTGTTATCAAAAGACACAGGATTACAAAAATACATGAAGTATTAACTAGTTTTCACTAGTTGTTAAGGAATACACTGAAGATATTTTAAGCTTGGATGTGGTACTGGAAAATGAAGTATGTTCTAGAAGTAAAACTTACCTGATCAGGAAGTGAAACTTACCTAAAATCTGTACCTTTGCCAAATATCTTCTAATAAAAAAAACATATAGGGTGATTACTTCCTCAACTGAATAAAAACTTGTGAATTTTTTTATTTAAAAAAGTGTGAGGGTGGAAAGGCATGCCTAAGATACCAACCTGTTTATACAGTGAAGTATCAGCAGTTTCACCCAGGGCAGGGGTGGGGAACCTTGGCTCTTTTATGACTTGTGGACTTCAACTCCCAGAATTCCTAAGCCAGCATGGAATTCTAGGAGTTGAAGTCCACAAGTCATAAAAGAGCCAAGGGTTCCCCACCCCTGACCCAGGGCATGGCCTGAATTTTCCTCTAGAAGCTTAAACCTACATATGCCAGACATTGCAATTGAAAACTCACAGACAGAGCCTGGATAGATAAATTATCAGCTTAGAAACTCTAATAATTAAAGAAATAAACTACTGTAGGATCTTCCAAGCCATAGTTATAGGAGACCCAGAATTCATATCTTCTACCTCTTTTTCTGCTCTTATGTGGCAACATATTTCTTGATCTGGGTTGTGGAAGGCATCTTCAGAGGGCATTGATAATGTCCAGGTCTGGTCTCTATTTCCTTCTTTCCAGCCTTGCTAGCTTAGCCCTGAAAGACGGCCTCATGTAATACTTGTTAGCCAAATATGGGGAGTGATAATAGAAACACAATCCTTTATATTTTTGCTCAGAATCTTGGCCCCCTGTGTTCTATAGATGTAAGGGAAAAGTAGATGGTAATAATAATAATAATAATAATAATAATAATAATAATAATAATAATAATAATAATAATAATAATAATAATAATAATAATACAGTTGGAAGGGATCTTGGAGGTCATCTAGTCCAACCCCCTGCTCAGGCAGGAAACCCTATACCATTTCGGACAAATGGCTGTCCAGTCTCTTCTTAAAAACTTCCAGTGTTGGAGCATTCACCGCTACTGGAGGCAGTTGTTCCACTGGTTAATTGTTCTAACTGTCAGGAAATTTCTCCTTAGTTCTAGGTTGCTTCTTTCCTTGATGTTTGTATGTTAAAGACAGAATCATACGTATCTTTTTAAAGCAGTTTCAGTGGCCTTAACCTTGAGAGAAAGAGCAATATGAGTTTGAGTCTTCCTCCCACCTGTTTTCCTAATGAAAGTTCCACTACTTTTGCCCTGGGAGGAAATTTCTGGGGGAAGATTTCTGTTCTGTTGAGATTCCAATAATTGTGTAAAAAGAAACTGAAAGTATAAATAAGTTGATATACATGCAAAGTAGCTTTAATTTTCCCTTATTCCATAGTAGGTGTATACAATATTCAAATTTTTGCTGCTTTTGAACACTGGCACAGTCATTAGACTTCTCAGCTTTTGTCCCTGTGCCTTTAACAGCAGTTTAAATTAAACAAGTTGAAGGTGCGTTGCTTGTACATAATTCAATGATGTTTATAGCGGTGAAGTGAGTAGAGAATTGCAGCTTTTGTTTCTGAATGTATAGCTTGCATTGCACTTTTAAAAATTAATTTTACTTCATACATTATGTGAAGAGTTAGCTGTCTGGAGAAGGCTCTAATGATGGAAGCGATGGAAGGAAAGAGAAGAGGGCCACCAGCAGCAAGACAGATGGACTCGTTTACAGTGGTGATAGATGCACCTTTCAAAGACCTGAACCATCAGGTTGGGGGCAGATCATCATGGAGAAAAACTGTATGTGATAACTAAGACTTCATAATGATGGCACACAATCAATCGATCGATCAGTTTTATTTTATGCCTTCAAAGCAGTCTGTGCAGTTTTTGTGGTGACATTTTTTTCAGAAGCGGCAAAATCATCTGCACTATAGCCAACAATATATTATTATTGGCTCAAAGCCCTGTCAGGAGCATTAACAGACTTGCTGTTAAATATACATACCCTTAAAGGCTCAAGATATTATTATTATTATGCTATCTCAAGGTTGCAAAAATCCAGATGACTACTAGCTGACAGCAGAGATAGAGCTTTCGGTATTTCTTTACTGGAAACCCAATAGTCATTTGGATTTTTACAGCTCAGTTATAGCATACCTATTCTATTATACACATAGTTTTGATGCCGTATACCATAAATTATAGACAGTTTTAATGATATTAGACCTAAAACACAGATTGCTCTTGTACATTTAATGAGCTACAATTACCATGTGATGCAGAGAAATCAAAATCAATATCATCTGCACTCAGCCAATGCCGAAGAAGATGAACCCTTGCATCCTTGCAGACTATTAAGGATGAATCTTTTGGAGACAAGGTAAGGATACAATCAATAGGAAATAGGAAAATGTCAAAAAAATAGATTTGGTCCATACATTGCATTAAGCAATGAATGCAGTTTACTTAGTTTCAGCTTATTATTATTATTATTATTATTTAGTTGTGCAATGCATGAAGATGTCCAAAGGGCCCATTTCAGGCATCCAAAGACTTATTGACACAGTAATAGGCCATAACACTGTTCTTGATTATTGTGACCTTTCTTATGGGCATTTCTAAATGATTTTTATACTCTTCTGGTTCTTCGTAATATGTTTAATTCTGAATTCTTCTAGGTGGCATAGTCACTCAATTAATCAATATTCAGTTGCCCAATCTGCACTCTCCTAAAACAGGAACCTAACAAGTTGCTCCCGTTCAGATCTATAATTGAAGATGAGCTTATGTAGATTTGGGTGGGGAAAAGATTGCTGTAAAATAAATCCAGAGCAGAGTTAAAACTATAGTCATATACTGATTAATAAAAACCAAACGATGGGACAGTATAAAACAAAGCAGCCGTGTCTGAATACATGGCACATTCAACATATCTTGAATAGAGCAACTTGGCAGCAAAAGGAAATGAACAGAAGTAGCATTCACTATTCAGTACGTCCCTCTGCTAATCTTAAAAGAGTGACCCCAGTGGGACTCTTGATGGAAAGGCCTTGTTTTGTATCTTTCTTATGATAGGTCAAATTTGTTTTGAACTCAGCTTCCTATTGACCCAAGCATAAAGTTGCTCCAAAATGATATTCTGATGTAGTGCTTCTCTTTTCCTTCTGTAATAAAATGCAGAAGCAAGCAACTTTATCACCATGCCAGTTTCAATTATCTTCTTCAATTCTATTTTGCAGTTGAAAAATAACGAGGAAGAGAAACAAGGAGATTCAGGACACATAAGAGGAAGCACTTCTTCATGCAGAGCATAATTAAAACTATCATCCATCATAAGATGGTACTGCTTCGTGAATAAAGCTAAAAATGCCAGTGACTACAAGTTGTAATGCTATATTTTACCTCTAATATTGAAGGCATGTGTATACTCTTTGCTGGGAAGCAGGAGCAGGATGACACGGTCCTCCTGTCTTACAAACAGACTTTAATCATGATGGGAAATAAGCCCAGAAAGCATTACAGAAATCATACATACTGTAAGATCACACTGGGATTGCAATTTATTGTTATTATTTGTAGAAATAATGCTCAAAGCAGTTCATACATTTCCCATATCCATTGCCATCTTTTGCTTATGATGCACATGTCATGGGGTTTCCAGGATAAAAACCCACTGAAGTTGATACAGTGGCAAAAGAATGGAATTTAATTTTAAGGCTTATCTTTGCCAAAATGTACCTAATATAACAAAAACATGCTCATGAAAATTTCTTTTCTGACATGATGTCACAATATTATGTTCATCTCATTCCCAGACCAGGTTTAAGTTATGTTTCCCCCCTTAAGGTTGTTGAATTATGGTCCAGTCCAAGCCAGAAATAAACAAAATGGAGACTGCTTTAGAAAGAAGGTTATAGTTTATTGAAGAGCAGAGCCAGACAGAAATGTGGCTCTGGGAAAGCTGACCACATGTAGCTGGGAGTGGTGGGTTTTTATACCTTCTTGGGCTTTTGTGTTTGGAGTTGTTTCCTGTGGCATGAACTTTGACCTTTTTGGTATTCTAATGGTGGTGGGTTAATCCTATTATGTCCTAAAGGTCATTTCCTGCTTCCCTGGGGCTGTGGCTGATGGCTATGTTTTGTGTTGGATGGGTGAAGGGTTGTTGATTCTAATCCTATCACTCTGCTATTGTTAGCTATCAGTTTTGCTGCAAGGGATTTCAAAATATTTTGTCTTGAATGGGCTTCTGCCAGGTAGTATTTACTCATGAATGGGGCCTCAGTCTTTCTGAATGAGATTATCAAATCTGCATTTCTATAGAGCTGGCCTGCTTAGTTTCTGCTTTGGGCTATTAAGAAAAACTGGGCCTGCTTTCCTTTTCTGCTTTTAAGATCCTTTGGGGAAATATAATATTCTGCCTTTTTAATATCCCCCAAAATATTTCCTTCTCTGGGGTGGTGGTGGTGTCCTACAAGTATTTGGTGGCAACTGTAAGGTATTTAAAGGCACTGATCACCAGATCCATAGACGCTGGGTCTAGCACAGCGGCTCCCAACCTTTCCTATGCTCCGCATCCCTAGAACACTTCTGATCTATTCTTGCAACCCTTACAAAAGTTCGAAATAATGGCAACAAATTTTGCACATACACTATAATTTTGAAAACCCAAGTTTTCGCACCCCCTAGAATATCGTCAGTTGGGAACCCCTGGTCTAGCATATTAGACAGGACCGAGGATACAGTCTGTGGAGAGAGGCATCAGAGACAGTTCAGTGGTAGGGTATAAGATCCAAGCATGAATAATATGCACTGAAAAGCACAGTCAAATAGCTGGCATTGTGTATAGAAATATCTGCACAGTATATGCGGTAGACTTTTCCAGATCCAGATGGTAGATTCCACAGAGGATTGTGAAGCATAACTAAGATCCTGTAGGACTTCCAGATTCAGACTGACAGGCAAGTACTGGCCAATGAACTAGAAATCATGCTAGTAGACAAGGACCAGAAGATAGTGGTAGTGATCAAAGTAGAGATGCTAAGTGAGAGCAACATTATAAAGGACTATGAGAAGCTGGTGAAATACCAGGGACTGAAGGAGGAACTAGAGAGGATATGGAAAGTAAAGACCAAAGTAGTCCTGGTGTGGTAGGAGCACTCAGGACTGTGATACCTAAGCTGAGAGAGTGGCTTCCACAGATCCCAGGAACAACATCAGAGCACTTTGTCTAGAAGAGTGCAATGCTAGGAACAACTAAGATATTACACAGAACTCCCAATTTCCAGGCCTCTGATAGAGGAGCCAAGGCTAAGGAAGCCACATACTACCCATAGGGGTGAAAGATATATATTTTTTAATAAACTCAAGAGAAACTTGCTTCATGGAAGATCTTCAAAGCATGTGCTTATTTTGATTATAGTATATTGTATACAGTATGGCATTTTGAGCCAGTGGTGGCATAATATTAACAGAAAAGCCAGAAATCTAAAGGAATGTTCTGGCAACTGGGAGAGTATAGAATTACTTAACCAGAGAAGACACAACATGCCAAACTCCCACACATGGAGTTTCCTCCATTGAGTCAGCATTGTCCACCAAGAGCTTGCAAGCTCTGTGAGATTTCTCATATGTTTCAGAAATCTGAAATCCCAATTATTCTCATCCAACAAGTCTAGGCAATCATCAGAGTTATGTAATAGTTCAGGGGCATCAAACTCGCCACGTCACATGACGTTTCGTGACATATTGTGATTTTTTTCCCCATTGCTGGAGCTGGAGTGGGCGCGGTTTCAGCATGACACATCCGGCCTGCAGGCCGGCAGTTTGACACCCCTGTAAACAGAGGCCGTTGTTCCTAGATTCTTTTCTAGAGCTACTTTGTGGTGAAACAGCAGCAAAAATTATCTGCAATAATTATGTATACTTAACTGCTTTGAAGAATGTGTTGTAAACATTGAGTTGGCACCAACAGTGATTTTAATAATAATAATAATAAAGTTGGAAGGGACCTTGGAGGTCATCGAGTCTCCAGGATGAATCAGAGTCTTGCCATCTTGAAAGGAGGGGGAGGGGAGAACAGATCAACTTTTATGGATCATTTGTTCTTTCTCAGTCCCATGATACCTCACACACTTTTCTAGATGGTCCACAGTTCTTCAGAACAGAGTTTCGGGCTCAGAACAATGATACTGTGGGAGGAGTGGAAAAATGACCACTTTGCCTTTTACTTTCAGCCTCCTTGTGAGCTCTCTCTTTGCAATTCTAAAATTTACAAACTGTGAAGTCAGGATTTAAACCTTGTAAGAGACAGACAACCGAAGAACACCATCTACTGGCAATATCCTCAGAAAGTAACATGTCCAATATTCACAACAATAAGGAGTGGAGTCAGTGAAGTTAAATCTTATTAATGCAAAGTAGTAACACTAATTTTCTCAAGATTTGATGAATGTCAGATTTGTGTATGAACTGTGGCATTATTTAAAAAATCCTGTTGAACTGTTTTCCTTGGAACACAATATTTATTTCCTGTAAAATGGAAAAACAAATATTCTGAATATTGAAATTGTTCTTTGAGAATGGCTGTTCCCTGTTTTCACTTCTGTTTGACAGCAGTGCTCTTCAACATCTTCATCAACAATTTGGATGAGGGGATAGATGGGGAACTCATCAAATTTGCAGACGACACCAAGCTGGCAGGAATAGCCAAAACTCCAGAAGACAGGCTTAAGATACAGAAGGATCTTGACAGACTTGAACATTGGGCACTATCTAACAAAATGAAATTCAGTGGTGAAAAAAGTAAGGTTCTACATCTAGACAAGAAAAACCAAATGCACAGGTATAGTATAGTGGTACCTTGCTCAATAGTAGTAACTGTGAGAGGGATCTCGGAGTCCTAGTGGACAATCACTTAAATATGAGCCATTAGTGTGCTGCAACTGCCAAAAAGCCAACACAGTGCTAGGCTGCATTAACAGAAGGATAGAATCAAGATCACGTGAAGTATTAATACTATTTTACAATGCCTTGGTAAGGCCACACTTGGAATACTGCATCCAGTTTTGGTCATCATGATGTAAAAAAGATGTTGAGACTCTAGAACAGTGATGGCGAACCTTTTAGAGACCGAGTGCCCAAACTGCAACCCAAAACCCACTTATGCATCATCAAGTGCCGGGTGGGTGTGGCCCATTGGCTGGGTGTGGCCCATTGGCTGGGCGTGGCTGCAGTGGTAATGGCAGACTGGGTGGGACTAAAACGTTCAATCAATCAATTCCAACTTTGCAATCTTTTTTTTTTTCTGCGAGAAGTTGAAATTGACTGATTGAACCTTTTTTTTTTTTTTTGCACACGGCGGCGGAAGCCTAAAGCGAAAAGATTTTATAAAACCCAGCTGAAGGCCTAGGACTGGGGCGACGGTGCGCGTGCCCACAGAGAGGGCTCTGAGTGCCGCCTCTGGCACCCGTGCCATAGGTTCGCCACCACTGCTCTAGAAAGAGTACAGAGAAGAGAAACAAAGATGATCAGGGGACTGGAGGCTAAAACATATAAGGAATGGTTGCTGGAATTGGGTATGTCTAGTTTAATGAAAAGAAGGATAAGGGGGGACATGATAGCAGTGTTCCAATATCTCAGGGGCTGCCACAAAGAAGAGGGAGTCAAGCTATTCTCCAAAGTGCCTAAAGGCAGGACAAGAAGCAACGGATGGAAACTAACCAAAGAGAGAAGCAACCTAGAACTAAGGAGAAATTTCCTGACAGTTAGAACAATTAATCAGTGGAACAACCTGCCTCCGGAAGCTGTGAATGCTCCAACACTGGAAGTTTTTAAGAAGAGACTGGACAGCCATTTGTCTGAAATGGTATAGGGTTTCCTGCCTGAGCAGGGGGGTTGGACTAGATGACCTCCAAGATCCCTTCCATTATTATTATTATTATTATTATTATTATTATTATTATTATTATTATTATTATTATTATTATTATTATTATTATTATCTCACAGAGATATAGCTTGATACAAATAAAAATCTTCAGCTGATTATGGATAAATGATATTTTGCATAACTTAACAATTTTAACACTAGACAAAAATGACTGCTGTAACTCTATATAGAGCCTGATTACCCATCCCAGTTTCCTGATGCAATCACGTACAGTATTTCATAACATATTGCAGTGTATCTATTCCTGATGTTCGTTTGGCATCTGTTTTTGATCCTTGATCCCTTTAAACCAACATGCTTATCTCCCCATATCTAACTTGTGAGCGCAAATAATTATCCTATTGTTTTCAAACAGAAAATCAAGACAGAGGAACCTTTGGCTCAGTCTCTAACACAGTAAAAGATGCACTATTTTAGTGGTTCTAGGTATAAAATTAAGAATTCAGCTGTACTTCAGAAATATAATTCTGAAAGCAGAATAAGCAGCCTTCCTCATATTGCTCTTTTGAGCTGTAAGAATATGACTATTGGCACTGATAGCTTGCAGTTCTGGACATGTAGTTTCAATGCAGCTGGGTTTAATTGCACCGTGGTGTCTTTCAGATGTATTAGAAAGTTAGAGAAACCTGGTTTAAGATGTCCTACAACTATTTTAAGTATGTCTTTAATACAACTATTACAACAAAAGGAAATCCCTCTTTCAACCAGCAGGTGCCTCTCCTCTCCTTAAGTGTCAAAATTATACAGAATAAGATTGAAACATTCTTTAGGTGAACTTTCAACTCAGCTCTTTATAAATTAGATAGAAAATTACTCTGTAGTCTATCATATATAACTTAAGAGCATAATGTTTGATGCGTGTTTCATGAAAAAAAATTAAAACCCCAATACTCATACATGAACCATTAATTTGTGTTATTTAAAAAAATAAGATATAAAATTATTTCTTGTCAGAAAAAAGAAACATTCAAACACACAAAGGAAATATTTCTGAAACCTTTTCATCCAAAAATGGGAAAAAAAACCCTCCAAAGTGATAGCTGAGGTGTTAAAAAGTCATCTTAATGGACCTAAGATCTGAATGAAATAAGATTCATTTCCTATTAGAAATAAAATGAAATAAAAGGAGACTAAATATCCTCAAATCCATCTTCTCACTGTTTTGAGTTGAGTTTCTCTGACAGAACCAAATTCACATTTTCTATAGCCATGCTGGATGTACAGTTAATTGTCACTGATGGGTCAGGCTGCACACAACATTTTGCAAAGCCCATTTCCTTTTAGAAAGCTAGGAGCAAATTATTCCCCCCCTCCCATGTATGTATATGTGAGAGAGCGAGAGTGAGAGTGTTATCAGCTCAAATCAATCTATGGCAGGATTAAATCCTGTTCACTGAAAGTTATAGGCTATGATTGCATTCAATCATGGACAGCCATTTGTCTGAAATGGTATAGGGTTTCCTGCCTGAGAAGGGGGTTGGACTGGATGGCCTCCAAGGTCCCTTCCAACTTTATTATTATTATTATTATTATTATTATTATTATTATTATTATTATTATTATTATTATTATTATTATTATTATTATTACTATTATTATTATGTAATGTATTTTTCACATAATTTCCCCAGGATGGTAGCAACAGCACATTCATTAACCAGCAGCAATGCCTTAGCAAGAGATTCCAAGTGATCGTCAACTTGTCAAGTAAACTCACTAAGAGTAGTTTATTAATATTATTATGTATTTATTACACTTACACTGCTGACATCTAAGGTCTGTTGACAGTGTACAGTGCTAAAATGACTATTCTTGATCCAATATGAGCATCTCTTGACGTTTTCACATAAGCAATAACATTGGAACTATTGTCATAGCTACCTATTCTATTGTGTTCATGATCCCACTAGAAACATATATTTTCTGTTGCACTGTAGTATTTCAAGCTTCATCAATTTCCTATTAGTTTGCTTTCTGTCTTTGCTTAGGAACTGGAGTATTGATTGACACTGGTTAAGGTAAATGAGGGCAAGAGTCTGTTCCTAAGAAAAGAATATCTGCAAGGAATTGCCTTCTTTTACATGACATGTAGCTGACAGTACAGGATCCTTTGGAATGAATAATGGAAGGTTACTAACAAGAAAGCAAGTAAAGGATTCAAAGTTTCAATCTCGAACTCTTCTGCAATCACTAAATGCTCCATAAGGAACCCAAAAGTTACATGGAAAAAAACCACTAATGAATTACATAGCTTGAGAATTATATGGTGCACTGAAATATTTTGTAACAATGTCACCATTAATAGCACCTCCAGAAAATCCTGTTTAATAGCACCTCCAGGACATGGAGATGCCAGCATGTTCACACACCTAGATGTAAAATTTGACAAGCAGCAATTTCTACAATATGCAAGCCAAAATTTCATCTGATTGTTACAATCTCTTCAAATAATTACAGCAATTGTTTCCTCACTGCCTGTGCATCCATCAAGATCTAGTTGTTTGATTCCTAACCATATCTTAGTTGTGCCATGGAAACAAGAACAAGATAACATATGCAGATTCCAAAAAAACAGTACTGTCCAGAAATATTGTTAAAACAGATAGAAGTTAAAAAGTATGACAATATTTTGGCATGCCTTACCTATTAATTTAACTTTTCACACCATTCCATGGGACTTCAATGAATGCAAGGATAATAACTTTCATCTGATGAGAGGTATGCTGATAGGGAGTGCTGTGGCCCCTAAAATATATTGGCTCAAGGTCATTTCATTTGCATGATTCCTATCCTGCTGACCCATGAAATTGTATAGCATCTGTCACAAGCAGAACATCTGATATTCCCATATATCTCGCCCATGGTTGCCAATGAAGGGTTGGGGATGAAGATTTCAAGACAGTCATAATCAGTGCTTTTTTTCTAAAAAAAAAAAAAAAAAAAAAAAAAGGTGCCGGAACTCACACACGTCATACAACCCGCCTTGCCTACCCTGCAAGGTTCCATCCAAAAAAGGTGCCGGAACTCCGTTCTGGGCGTTCT
>NW_015387602.1:264913-266266 GCF_001527695.2 Protobothrops mucrosquamatus
TCCCATATATCTCGCCCATGGTTGCCAATGAAGGGTTGGGGATGAAGATTTCAAGACAGTCATAATCAGTGCTTTTTTTCTAAAAAAAAAAAAAAAAAAAAAAAAAGGTGCCGGAACTCACACACGTCATACAACCCGCCTTGCCTACCCTGCAAGGTTCCATCCAAAAAAGGTGCCGGAACTCCGTTCTGGGCGTTCTGTGAGAAAAAAAGCCCTGGTCATAATAAGGAGCACGACTACCAGTTCAAACTGTGCTGAGTTTGAAAACAGTGTCAATGGATTTCTATCTCTGTTGCCATTAACCCAAATGAGAAACTGGGGGGGGAGAGGAGAGAGAGAGAGAGAGAGAGAGAGAGAGAAGACTCAGTTCATCCTTGCCTTCTAATTTCTTTCATTTAAACCAGGGGTAGTCAACCTTGGCTCTTTTATGACTCGTGGACTTCAATTCCCAGAATTCCTGAGCCAGCTTAGCTGGCTCAGGAATTCTGGGAGTTGAAGTCCACGAGTCATAAAAGAGCCAAGGTTGACTACCCCTGATTTAAACAGTATTTGAAATAGTATGAATGACAAGTATTGGTTTATCAGGTTATTCACAGAAACATATAAAATGCCATCATCACCGTCACTACCAAGCTTTTCCCTCTTCCTATTGTCAGCTGAGTAACTATTTCACTAGCTGCAAATAAACAAACAAACAAACAAATAATCAGCTGGACACCCCAGGTCCAGAGCCACACAGAAAAGGAGGGGTGTTTATTTTGTCCTTATCAAGATTTAATTTTGGGCACCAGGGACCGGTTCCATGGAGAGAGGCTTTTCCGCGGACTAGAGGGGGGCTGGTTTTGTGTGCTGCCTGCATCCCGCAGATGGGGCTTTGCTTGTTTGTGCGGCCTGGTTGCTGGCATGCCGCGGCCCAGTACTGATCCACGGACTGGGGGTTGGGGACCCCTGCTGTAGACTACCTTGATGCTGCCATGATGAAAACCAGAAGTTTCGCCAATTAACCACTGAGAAATATCCAGGATACAGTTATATTTTCATAATTAAAATCTTGCAAGAGTAGATGTCTTGTAAGGTAGGTTAAAAAATTAAATTGTGTAAATGTATACATTATGAATGAATGAATGAATGAATGAATGAATGAATGAATGAATGTGTAGCGCTACCTCTCTAGAGGCCGCCAATGCCCAGGCCCTCCCAGCCACAACCCCCCTTGTCCAGCCTTGCGGTAATGTTCTTTAGAGATCGGTGAGATGTCTTACAACCGGAACTCATGCAGCATTGATGGGTGGCAGGCTCTTCTTGTTGAAGCCGGACTTTCAGGCACGAACTTAACCGGTCACAATGGTTGAT
>NW_015387602.1:267537-273758 GCF_001527695.2 Protobothrops mucrosquamatus
TCTTATAAAGCACTTTAATGTATTGCTGTAGATCTGAAATAGACATCATTTCTTTAAAAATGCTTTGAAGTTAATATATTTATTATGCAATTAGCACAAACAGTCTAAATAATTGACATTCTTAAATGTTAATATATTTATCTCACTATATCTAACATCTGTCATCCATCTTACAGAAATATACTAGTCATTTGTTAAGCTTCTTTATTGAAGCACATTTGTTACCATCTTTGAATTTTCTGCTGAAACATATTCCTTATTCGTTTTTTTAAGGCTAGAATTTTTCTTTGTCTATTGTATTTGCATATTGTTCTTGCTGCTGCATCATACTAAGGACAGATCTCCAATTTTTCTTTCTTTTTCAAATGTCTCTTAAATAAGCTGGGAAGAAAAATGGGGAACTGTTTATTCATCCACTTTTTTAAAAAAAACAGTTCCTTTTATTAATAAAGAGCAACTCTTAGAGCTACTCTAAGGAAAATATTTTTCTTTTTGACATGCCCATAAATTTTTGTTATATTGCTTACTTACATTATTTATTGTTGGTTGCCATACACTAAATAAATAAATAACATTGTTGGTTTAATACATATAGGCGTATCACAGCATATCATCATGTCACCCTTGAAAAGTTATTATCCTAAAATGTGCCTATTGAAGTGGCAACATGCTATTTTTCTCACCATGCTTTTTTTAATGCCGGAATTGAGAACAATTTAGTGTAACTGTTGACGTTAATAGGATCTGGCTTTGGCTTTTTGTAAAGTTGGAAAGGTTTTGTATAGCTTCCTTGCAGGCAATTGTTCAATAACAACAAAAATCATGCATGAGTTCAAAAACAAAAAAGAATAACATTAATTTAGCAATTTTACTGCAATCCTGGTGGTTCAAAAATAAATCTCAATCCTAGATAGTGTTTGGCCCCCAGATGAACACACACAGAATCACAGCCTTACAAATCCTGTAATTATTTTTCTGAGACTGGATCCCATTGGCCAATGGCCATGTTCTTGGTGCTGACTGAAGATGGAATCTGCCCAGTCTGGGCGATTCTACATGCCCCAGTGGCTGTTCAAATGCAAATAAACATCTTCCCCCTCAAAAAAAGGTACAATCTCATAACCAATACTAAGTTTCTTTCGCTTTACAATAATGCTTTGAATGAAGGCAAACGTAGGTGTCCCAGGATAATGTTGCAGGATCCAATCTGGGTCAGTCACTGGGACCAGAGGTTTAGTCCTCTGAGCTTTTGGACTCATGCTGGAGCCCATCCTCAGACAGACTAAACCTCTGGTCCCAGTGACCAACCCAGACTGGATCCTACAATAATGCTTCGGTTAAGCAAATGGGCATAGAACCCTACTTCCCTGGCAAATCCTTCTCCAAATCCAATCTTCTTACAAAAGCCACTTTTACAAAGCATCGTCGTATTCTTCTGCTTCTTCAAGTGACTGGCTGGCAGAAGGATTAGTATCAAGGAACTGCACTCTTCTCGCACTGATATTTACATCGCTGTCTCCTCTGCCACTGTCCGTATCATCATGGTAGTCATCCTCCTCAGCAGCACTGTCACTCTCACTCCCAAACCTGTTCTGTTCTAGGTCACTGTCCTCTTCAATCATCACGTCATCCTCCTTAGCTTCTGTAACGTCATCTTTAAACCACACAGCCTTGTAGCCATCATCTTCCATTTTCCTGTCTTTTGTGAGAATGGATTTCACTTCCTTTTCACTGTTTATTTCTTCCTCTTGCGTTGTTTCATGAGCTGACTGTGTTTCCATGTTGTGTGGCTCCTTCTTAGACATAATGCTTGCTGGTGATTCATCATCTTTTCCGTCTGAGTTAGATTTCTCGTTATCCTGGAAGTTGGTATTAGAAAAGCCTTCCATAAACTGCAAAAGAGAGACAAATGTCTGTACAATACTGGAAAGGCAACAGGGAAACTGAAGATCAGATAAGACAACTAATTGCCCTAGAAATTACTTTATTACATCTGCTCCCTTCATAGTTATACAGCTGGGTTATTTCTGAGGCAAGGGAATTGCCAGTATCCTTTTCTCTTTCAAGATATATTGGAATCACACCCTCTGCAATTCCCAGCTAATTTTTTCATTAGCAATACTGTTTTACCATAATTACAATTTTGCAAATTGAAGACAACCTAAACGTTCTTATAAATTCCACAGCAT
Source organism: Protobothrops mucrosquamatus (assembly GCF_001527695.2). Taxonomy (NCBI): domain Eukaryota; kingdom Metazoa; phylum Chordata; class Lepidosauria; order Squamata; family Viperidae; genus Protobothrops; species Protobothrops mucrosquamatus. The sequence continues at coordinate 269,727 of NW_015387602.1, forward strand.
TGCATTATTATTATTTTTTTTAAAAAAAAAAACACTTCTTGAAATAGAGGAAGAAGCCCAACTTACTTGTAGATTCTCTTTTTCAACTTCTTTTTTTAATTTGTAATACTTGTAGGAGATCAGTGCAAGCAAGGCTAGTGCAATTGCCAATAAGGTCCCCAGTGTGGCTCCCAGAGCAGCCATGTCTTGTACACTATAGGGACCTGTCAAGAAAACAAACAGACCTCCTTATATCTCCAAGCATCTCACACAGTTATTTCACAACAGCTAAAAAGGAATCCTTTGACTTTGAAGGAGCAGGGTGGAAAGAGCATTGACACTTTTAAATGTTGGTATGGCAGAGGCCTCCTGAGAATGCCCTGGAGAGCCTAGAAAACAAACTAATGGGTCATCAAGCAAATCAACCCAGAGTTCTCACTCAGGGCAGAAGTGACCAGCTCAAATTACCCTATTTCAGACACAGTATGTGAAGGCTGAGTCCTCTGGGGAAAGTTCTAATGCCAGGAAAGGTGGAAGGAAAGAGAAGAGGATGATCAACAATAAGGTGAATGGACTCCATTACAGTGGTGGTGGTTGCACCATTGGAAGATCTGAAGGAGAAGATTAGGGACAGAACGTCATGGAGAAAACCTATGTGGTCAACACCAATTCGATGGCACATACAGTACTTGACATACAACAGTTCATTTAGTCACCATTCAAAGTTACAACAGCACTGAAAAAGTGACTTATGACTGTTTTTCACAGTTACAACCGTTGCAGTAACCCCAGAATCAAGTGATCAGAATTGGGATGCTTGGCAACTGACTCATATTTATGACAGTTGCAGTGTCCTGGGATCACCTTTTGTGACCTTCCGACAAGCAAAGTCAATGGGGAAGCCAGATTCACTTAACAACCAAGTTACTAACTTATCAGCTGCAGTGATTCACTTAACAACTGTGGCACAAAAGTTCGTTAAATGAGACAAAATTCACTTAACAAATGTTTCACTTAGCAATGAAAAATTTGGGTTCAGTTGTGGTTGTAATTCAAGGACGACCTGTAATCAGTGAAAGATGAATCTCAGTGGAGCCATTGACCCCTTGATTTGATAGAATTTCCTGTGCCCCTTAAATTTCAGCATGACAAATTAAAAGAATAAATTGAGTGACATTTTTCCTGGCAGGGAGATAAAACTATACGGAAAAATACATATACTTAATTTCTCTGTCAGGATATTGTTGAAGATGTTATAGAAAATGGACAAATGAAGATTTATTTTGGGCTCCTATGGTCATTTTTCTCAGTATAATAAACCTAAAAGCCTTTGCATTAAGGTAGCTTTTCACAACCATTACAATTCCCCATTAGCACAGCCAATAGTTATGCTGTCAAGCGATTTTGAAAGCTAAAATATTAACACCCCTTAAGAGCCCTGTTTTGAGAGGCTGAATGAAGATGCTGAATGCTGAACGCGTCAGCACCAAATGGCCGTCCTCCAGGTTTTCATCTGGCTGGGAGCAAAGGTCAGTGCTGTTTTCTAGAGAGATTTGTACTTTCCCATATCACAGCTCACATCTCTGCACTATAATTACAAAGCAATTTTCCTGAAAGTTTTATGGTATTAATAACAATAGGACTATAATACCTTGCAAAGTGAACTCTGAAATAAGTGCAAGTTTCAATTACTCCTAAGAGTTTATCATTAACACGAGCTGAAATAATTAGTTCATAGATTCATTCCAGAAATAACATCAGTACCCTCATATCATAAAATGATTCTCTGCTGCAGAGGTATTAGCAACAAATAGCAGCTCTGCTGTTTTCTCAATTGGGTAAAAAATGTGATATATTGTATTAATTATTACATTGACTTGCTTTCCGAAGTATAGGCCGTCCTTGACCACAGCCGAGCCCAACATTTTTGTTGCTAAGCAAGACAGTTATTAAATGAGTTTTGCCCTGCCATAGTTGCTAGGTGAATCACTGCAATTGTTAATAACATGGTGGTTAAGTGAATCTGGCCTCCCCATGAACTTTGCTTGTCAGAAGGTCGCAAAAGGTGATTGCATGATCCCCCCCCCAGGACATTGCAACTGTCATAAATACGATTCAGTTGCCAAGCCTCTGAACTTTTGATCATGTGACCATGGGGATGCTGCAATGCGTGTAAGTTTGAAAAACAGTCATAAGTCATTTTTTCCAGTGTCATTGTAACTTCCAACAGTCACTAAATGAACTGTTTTAAGTTGAGGACTACCTGTATTGTACAGGAGCTGAAATCTCCTAATAAATCAGCTAAGGAACAGGAATATAGAAAGAGCTGGGTGGATTGCATTTTTTTCAGCAGACTAATATGATCCATTTTGGCTGTCACTAATCTCGTCTCTGGCTATCTGCCTCTCTCCCCTTGGTGGTGCGCCATGCGCCATTTCTTAGCCCCGCCATGCGCCATTTCTTAGCCCCATCATGCCACTGGATAGGTTGACAGCCCCCTACCTCCTTTTCTCTTTGCAATCTTTGTTATCCTAAATGATGTAGCTGAAGATTATATACGATCACTATGACTCTGGTTCTGTTAGCGTGCCAATCATTAAAAATTCTGTCCACTGTACTACTTGCGTTACTAAGACAATATCCTAGTTTTTCCTATATTTTTACCCCATACTCTATAATAGAAAAGTACCTATCTGTGTATAATTACAACATCTTAAAAGATACAAAGGTTTTGCATGAATGAGCCCTTTCATTTATGTTACCTAAAAACCATTTTAATGCTTTAATGCTCATAGTGATTTTGTGCCTTTTTCACATATAACATTTCCCTAACGCGAGCTTTCTGCAAATTTGAAAGCATGCTAACATTGCTTGCTTGCAATTTCCTGTAAACTTGTATGAATGTATTCATATGTGGATGATTATATATTATGAGCTAGGTCTTTTGATCCATAAAAGCCCTAGCTTTTATAGATTATCTATAAGTCTTATGGAAAGATAGGCTACAAGGATATATTTATCCTTACCCTGTTGTAATAGAAATAAACTTCATTAAAAAGAATGGCATTTCAGGAAGGAATGATTAGAACTATATATATGGCAAAATGATTGAGAAGAAATGTTTCAGAAATTGTTAGTGTAGCTCTTCTTTAAAGCATTTTCATTTCTTAAAAGCAGACTCACTAAAGCAACTGTTTCTTTGATGCAGCCCACTAAATTGGCTGCATATTTCTTCATCTGCTATTACAAGTGATTCCACTGCTTGTTGGATTATCCCTATTACAGGAGATAATTACAGTTGGTTTATTCCCTATTACAGTGGCCAGAAATAGAAGCACTACCTATGATGATAGGAGACTTTAGTGTTGATACAAAAGGTGGCATAACAGCCACTAAAACAGCTCTATTTCTTTTCAGAAAGAATTATATTAAGGAAACATTTCAATAACATTCCTACACGTTTTTAAGCACTTCTTCTGAATAATTTTCAAAGCATGCACACCTGTAATAATGATTAGCCATAAATTCCACTGAACTCAATGAACTTTCTGGATTTAGAACTTCTAGTGTGAAATTGCTGTACAGGATTACCAAGATCTAGTCTGTTAATTCTGGAAATCCATCAACTGGTAATGCTGGAATTACCTTGTACTGTATGGCCAACCATCCAATCTGTTAAGCTTTGCAATTCATCAGTGATTAGGAGAGTGATCTGATCTGATAGTGAACTGTGGCTTGCCAAGTCTGAAAATTTTTCAGTCTCTTATTAAGATAGGGAGCTTTTAAATCTCTACAGTCAAGCCTTTCGTATAGCAATTTACATTAAACATTGGTTTTATCTAAAACAAAGCATAGTCTTACAGAAGAATGTATGGCAAAAAATCATGAGCTTAAGAGTAATACCTTCTAAGCTGAAATCATATTTCCTGAGAAAGCATGAACTCTCACCACTAAAGAATCATACCTGATTTTGGTCTTTCTTTCTTTCTTTCTTTCTTTCTTTCTTTCTTTCTTTCTTTCTTTCTTTCTTTCTTTCTTTCTTTCTTTCTTTCT
>NW_015387602.1:274218-275818 GCF_001527695.2 Protobothrops mucrosquamatus
GTAGTTTAAGACATACAGTACTTCTATTTTCGTCTTATGAACTAAGGAGAAAGTGAAGAGTGTTCTTATTCCTATATGCATGATTTACCATAACCCATGAATACAAACTTAGTAACATAGACTCTACCTTTTGGATTAGTTGTAGAAGTCATTGGAGAACTGCTAGATTCATTTACTGATGAAGTTGTTATATATTCAATACTAGGCTTTTTAGAAGACACAAAAGCTGAAGTTGAAGTACTAGGAGTTGATGTACTAGACTTAGATGCAGAGGAATTTGCTACAGAAGGTGTGCTTGTTGTGGAAGGCTTAATGATTCCAGGGACAGATGTAGATTGTCTACCATCATCTGGTGCTGGGCTTGCACTTGTAATGGGAGACTTGATGGTTCCAATTTTGGACGAAGTTGATGACTGGACAGCCCCACCACTTGTTACAAAATTACCTGGTGTGGAAGGCGTGGAGGCTCCAGACTGAGGAGGTGCTTGAGTGGTGGTGGGGCTTGAGGTCTTGATGGATTCCACTGTTCGTGGGCTTCTCTCTGTTACAGAAGAACTAGTAGTCAGAAACTGTGTAGAATTACCTGGGATGACAGGAGGTTTTAATGTAGTTACAAAAGGTGGAATAACTGAGCCAGGTACAGAAACAGTCACAGGACTTCTTGTAATCTCTGTAAGGTTATCCTTCCCAGTTGTACTTGAAAGAGGTGACATGGACTTTGTGGATCCAGAAGGTTTAGAATTACTTATCCCAGTTGGTAAAGCTGATGGCTTTTGACTAGTGTTCCCTTTCCCTGGGCTGGTGGGAGAGGTTTCAGTTGAGGTAGTGGTAGTTACAGGTGGAACAGCTGGAGCTGTAAATGTAATAGGCAAAGGGACTGTTTAATGTGATGCCTCTGTATCTAAGAGTCAAACCCTTCATGCTTTCAAGGCATCAAGACCTAAGCACGGCAATCATTAAGAAGAAATAATAACATTGAAAGAATTTTACTACAGAAGAAGCTACACAGACCCTACATAAACTGAATCATGTCAGCAGAATCTTTATCCCAGGTTGTACAACAACATTCCAAAAAAGAAGAAGAAGAGGGATTTGATTTAGTCCAAGGGCTGGATTGTTCTCTCACAAACCACCAATGAATTGGGTAAAATTAGAAGCCAGTCTCTCTCTAACTCCCCCACCACATTTCTATATTAGAGTATCTTTGAGAAATAATCATGCCTGGCCCCTCCTTATAGAAAAAAGAATTTCTCTTAACCCTTGGGAATGCTCTGCCTCTGAGCGCAGGGGTGGGTGGGGTGATAATTCTTCAAGGTACAGAAAGGAAGCCTCTCCAAGCACTGAAATCTTTGTCAAGGAAGCATGGCAGATCCATGGCAAAAATTATAGTAGGAGTAGCGGGAAAATATTGCTTTGAAATGGGAACAGCTGGATGCAACTTCCAGCTGCCTCAACGGTAGTCAGTGCTAGCACATAAACCATACAGCAAGGCTGTGCTGAAGTTAGAGGGATGGACCTTTTGTTTAATGTGCTTCAGCAATCTCTGTGTTTCCTACATCTCTAAATTTCATCTGCATCATATAAGAAATGAAGAGAGCGT
>NW_015387602.1:277167-280930 GCF_001527695.2 Protobothrops mucrosquamatus
AAGATAGATATTTAAAACCAAAGGTGGTTCAACAAAAGTTGAAAAAATAATATTTCTGGTGGTTTTTTTTACAATGACATATTTTTTTACAATAGCATATGAACATTAGAGCAATGCAAAGCTTTAATTTGGAGCCTCAGTCTGAACACAAACCAAGTGTTGCTCCTTTCAAATTAGTTCAGAAAACTGAACTGATATGACTGAAGTGTCAGATCAAATCAAATGGATTTCTGAATTGTCAAATTGAATTAGAACTGATCCACATTTCCTTCTTTTTTTCTATAAATCCAAAACAGCTAAAATGAAACTTGATCTTCTTCTGTAGAATAAAAAAAGAATCTTCACTGTGGTTTTTGCCAGTGTTGCTTAATTGTTTTGAGAAATATATCTGTTAAAAGTATTTTTGTTTGCTCTGTTTTGTTTTAACTGACTATCTAACACTTTTAAATCCTTACTGAACTCTTTAGTGTTTTTTCATCCATAATATATGGATTTCAGCCTTTTAAAAAACTTTTTAACAGCAAATGATTAACCTTGGAGTAAAAAACTCAATGATAGAAGAATGTCAGACATTAATATTTTCCTGCAGAGTCCTTGTTATTTTAAACATTTGCTCATATCTGCATACAATATAATCATATTATTTACCCATAATGTAGTTTAATTTCACTCAGAAAATCTACGTTAAACAATGTTAGATCATTAGATTGTTGAAAAATAATTAAAACTACCTGGTGTATAAATTGCACTACACTTTAAAGTGGTTTCTTTGGTTTTGATTTAGGGCATTGTATTAATGGCTGTCAAATTATTTTCTTCTGTCAAGTTATAGTCTTTTATCTATTTTAAATAAATTATTTTGAAGTGACAGATGATAATGAGAGAAGCAGTAAAGACAACAGTGTCATCTGGAAGCCTCAAACTAAACAATAATTTTAGGAAAAATAACTTACCAGAAGGGTAATATGAGATGATACATTCAGAACCTCAGTGGTTTGGATAAATCCTTCTGCAGTAACTCTGAAATCTGAACTGTTTTGTATCCTGTATTTGATATCTGGATTGATTTTCTAAAAGCAGTGAATAAAAATCTACATCAGACCCTCACCAAACAAATGGTTTCACTAAGTAAATTCTGTTCTGAGAATTGATTATGTAGTGAGCATCCTAAGTAACGTCCTAGATATTATCTGCATTACTTATCTGACTTTCCTGCAACTTGGTTTCCCTAGAAATACAGAAGTTTTGTTCTCATAATCCCCCAAACAGCATCCCCCAGCTTGGTTTAGAGAACGGCCACCTTTTTGATCATCTGAGAGCAATTCCATCCTGTTTCACAAAAGGCCCTTCCAGTGGAACTATGATTGGGAATACTTGCCCCTGTGACCTCACCAGTGTAGTGGAATTTGCTTGAGAAGCTGAGCGGATTAACAATTAGCTCAGTTCCTGCTCCAGAGGATATACTGCTGAAGACTGGCATTGTAGGAATGTCCGCTTCATCCTACCCTTTGGCTCCTGAAAATTTTCCTTCTCTCTTGAAAGGGGCCATAGTGCTTTTTCACCATCTCTCTCACCATCAAATGAGGTACATTTGGTGGAGCAACATATGTGTTCCCCTTGTTCGGTTACTAAGGTTACTTTTCTCTCTCATCCATAATAAAGCAAAAACAGTGAAAAAATAGTGAGGCTGACCACTGCTGCCATTTTTTCTGTGCCCACATTTCTGACCAGGATGTCCTTCTTATCCTCCCTCTTTTTCATCTTCCTAAGTGACAAATTCAAAAGTCAGCACAAACTGACTGAGAGATACTGGAATAAAAATGCATCACTGGAAGGGATCTGAAAATAGGTACAACACTCTACCCTGATATAGGTTTCTCACATCAATCTCACACAGAATCTGACTTCATAATTGCTATCTTAGCAGCCTTTGCTGCCTGTGATGTTCAACAGATCCTGAAACAACTAACATCTGGCAAGAAGTCATCATCTGCTGCAAAGATCTGCAGGGGTTCTGACGGTGTGTTGGCTTTCATGATCAATGTCTTTGCAGGCTGGTCCACAGATGCTCTTCCCAGGTAAATGGCTTCCTCAAAGTAGGGCCGATGATCATTTTTCCGTACAACATCAATTTTCACCGTGGTCTGAGAATATCTGAATGGATTGTTTTCTTGGGAAGCCTGGAGAAAGAGAGAGGGGGGGGCAGGTACAGATCTAGTCTTCTTAAGGGCTAAAATGTAAAATTTTAAAGGAAGCTAGACAAGGAGGTTCTCTGGAACAAGAATGGGTGAAAGTTGCATATCAAAAGGATCCTCCCAAGGATGAAGAGATAGAAAAATTAATCCTGACAGTTAGAACAATTAACCAGTGGAACAACTTGCTTCCAGAAGTTATGAATGCTCCAACATTGGAAGATTTTAAGAAGAGATTGGACAGCCATTTGTTTGAAATAGAATAGGGTTTCCTGCCTGAGCAGGGGGTTGGACTAGAAGACCTCCAAGGTCCCTTCCAGTTCTATTCTGTTCTGTTCTGTTCTATTCTATTGATGTGGGAAGGTACAACAGGAGGGATTGTGAGGAAGGATTTAGGGACCCCCACTTCAGAGAGCCAGAGAAGCCCACCCACCACATCCCGTACACTCAAAACTCTTCATTTCAATAACAATAATAATAATAACAACAATAACAACAATAGCAATACCAACAACAATAACAACAACAAAACAGCAAAATAACAACCACAACAATAATGTGGTAATTAGTCCATTATAAAAACTATCAGAGATATCAGAGTAGGTTTTGGCCTTAACTAGATCATCCTTAATTTGTTTCATTGTGTGTTATAGCAGAATATGGCAGGAACTCAGAGCTGACAAGATCTTCCCAGCAGTTTCAGGAAACAGCAAGTTCTAAATTTTATTTCTCTTGGATCTAGTTAATAAGCATAGCATCTATTTCTCACTGCCTAGCTTAGCCTTGCCCAATCAAGTGCCCTCTAGATGTGTAGGATTTTAACTCTGTCAGTTCCTAGCCAACACAATCTGCGGCACCAGATTGGGAATTCTGACCTTCCTAATTATGTCCTCCTGGCAAACATAAATTCAAGAGTCACATTTTATTAACAACATACTAAAGTTATTAGGAGACTTACCAAAATATACAACATGAATGTCTTCAGGGTGTTTGCAGGCTGGGTCATGGTGATGTTTCCAGTAGTACTGTTTATTACGAATGTGTCATTATCATTTCCTAAGCAAAATTGGAAAAAGGAAACACTTGGCATGCATGATTACTACCAAAAGAGTAGGATGAAACTTCCTAATTATGTCATGCACAAGATTGTGATATTGTATATTATATACCCCCCTTGTTAGCACTAAATCCAGTGCAGTTCCAATACAGGCAAAGTGTCCCGGTTTTTCATGTTAGAGTTTTATATTTTATTTGGTAGGTATTTCAGTCTTATCTTTATTGTAAGCTACCCAAAGAATCTAATATTATAGAATGGCCAATTATTTATTCCTTCAGAGACTTTTCTCAAAGACTATCTTACTTCTACTGGATCCTGGCTTGGAAAAATATGTGACCATGCAAGGATATTTTTTTTAATAGGACCAGCAATTTTTTTCTTCGTAAATGATTGGGGCAGCCTTGTTAAAAAATGAGATGATTCAGAAACTATCACATCAATGGCTGCATTTAGCGGCAAGTAACTCTACTGTTACTTATCCCCAATTGCAGGCTTATGGTCATCTGTGCCTAAG
>NW_015387603.1:0-10760 GCF_001527695.2 Protobothrops mucrosquamatus
GGGGATGCTGCAATGGTTGTAAGTGTGAAAAATGGTCATAAGTCACTTTTTTCAGTGCCGTAACTTTGAACAGTCATACCACTAATTTTATGTCATTAATTTTATTTTAGGGGTTTTGTTTATATTCTGATTGCTGATCTTCATAAAACAATTGAATTTAACTTGATTTCAGCTGATGGATAGAGCAGGGTTAGTATTTGTCAGGCCTTTGCCCATAATACTCTTCTCACAATCTTGGTGCAAACAGCTTGTCAGATACATCTGGAAAAAATTCCCCAACTGGAAAGGTGGATCCTTCAGAGGGTTCTGCTCTCATTGTTCCCTTAAAGCAGTGATGGCGAACCTTTTAGAGACCGAGTGCCCAAAAACTGGCCCTGCCCCTGCTCTGCCCCCCCATCCCCTGCCCCACCTGCCCGCAGGGCCACTCACCGCCTCCAGGGCCCGCCGATCACCCAGGCAGCCCAGCAGCGCTATGGCAGTCACGCCCTCTGCCCGCGCCCTGCAGCATCAACTGTGCACAATGGGGTGTGAGGGCAGAGTCTTGTCTACGCTGCCTGGCTGCCATGTCCTTGGCTGCGCTGCTCCGTGTGGGCCACACTCAGGGGCGACTCTTCTTCAGGGGGGCTGTTGGAGAGGAAGGCATTACGGGGGGAGGCTGGGGCAACGGCACGTGTGCCCACAAACAGGGCTCTGAGTGCCACCTCTGGCACCCGTGCCATAGGTTTGCCACCACTGCCGTAAAGGATCATTAAGATCTCTTGAGAAAATGGTGGAGGACCATTTTAATACAACTGGTGGCTAATACCACCAGTCAGGATTCTTTTAGAACAGTGTTTTCCTAACCTTGGCAACTTTAAGATGTGTAGATTTCTAACTCCCAGAATTCTCTAACTGACTAGGGAATTCTGGAAGTTGAAATCTAGACATTGTAAAGTTGCCAAGGTTAGGAAACTCTGCTTTAGACAGATCCTGGTCTACTGCTGCCTCTCTCTTGGTATTGCATCGGTTCACAAAGCAGAGCGTGAGAAATCAGCAGTGACTGCAGGCTGGCCATCAGAGCTTCATTCCCACACTAACCCCCCCTTCCCCAAATGCCACACATTGTGTGAACAACAAGACCTATGTCAGAAGATGGAAAATGCTATTTTCACATCAGATCAGAAAAATCTCAATTGGCCTCAGATATGGGCTGGTGATTCGAAGAAGACTATATCACGAAGATGTGGGCTAAAATTAGGGGCTCGTGTGGATGCGCCCTCAGAAATGGTCACTTTTAAACACATAGGAAGTTTTGAAGCATTAGCTGCAACAGAATACTGGTCCTTAAGCCGAGTGTTTTCTACACAGCCCGGCTGATGTTTTCTGTGACACCTCAGTCCTTCCTGCTCAGGATTAAACTAGAACTTTCTGCACCTCACTATGCACTGAATCTTTTGCAGACGGGTTGCGACTGGGAATCTCTTTGGCTTGATCTAATGGCAAGATCATTCTGAATCTTACCAGCTCTGACCGAGCTCTGGATTGCTGCAGGCACAACCTGGTCCGAAGCAGGTGCCTGGGCCAGCTGTCATGCTGGATGAGTAAGGAACCAGGCACACTGCAGGCGGAGCAGCTGCCAAAGTAGAGGAACTTTTCCTCCCATGCTTGGCCTAAGTTGCAGCTGTCAGAGCCTATCTTTAGGAAGCTGGGTGTCCCCTTACAACCTCACACACATGTGCTTCTCCTGCTTGCTGGTGACCTGCCTGCGGGCAAATTCTGCTCCCTCCTTCCTATCTAGACCCTGGGTGGAAACAATGCCTGCACAGGAAGTCCTGACCCCTAAGTGCCCATCGGGGGTACTGACAACAGCGCACAGAGCTTCTTCTGGGATGCTTTTAATCCAGTTCATGAACCTCAAGTTATCATTATTATGCACATCATCACCAGAATATGACAGCATCCACAAAACTCTATATTTTGATAAAACTCTGCGACTATTTCACTGCAACCTCCTTTCCTCCCACCTCTCCACACTACCTAAACACGAGAGGGCCATCGTGTATGCACTAGGATTGTGACAAGCTTCAAAGGTTGTTTCAATAAAGCTTCCTGCGAAATCCCTTTGAAGCGGTTTTACAAAGCAATGCGGAGCCTCTGCTTCCGAAAGGAAAACGAAGGGGCTGCATCTCTCTCTCTCACGTGGCACCAAGCCCTTGGCCAGCAGTTTTACATGTCAGAAGGCAAGGCCTTTTGCACCTGCAGAAGCTTCTTTCAGCAGCTGGAGCCACCAGGTGGGTGAAACAGCATCGCTACATTGCAGAAATGGCCTTCTTCCAGCAATGCTCGGGTGCATCGTGGCCCCCTAATACCAAACGTGAGGCCAGAATTTCCGTTCCTAAGCAAGCCGGTTCTTAAGTAAGTTGTGCCAGATTGTACCATCTTTGCCACAGTTGTTAAACGAATGCTGCAGTTGGGTAAGTAAATCATGCATAAAGGATTATGTAAATCCTGCTTCCCCAATAGAAACCAGCTGGGAAGGGTGATCACATGAGCCTGGGACGTTGCAACCATCCTAAATACGTGCCGATTACCAAGTGCCTGAATTTTGTTCACATGACCACATGGAGGCTGTGACGGTTGTGTGAGGATCGGTCAGAAATCATTTTTTTCAGTGCCAGTGTAACTTTGAATGGTCACTAAGCAAATGGTTGTAAGTTGAGGACTTCCTGTATGTTTGTTTCAACAAAGGACAAGGGGGGACATGATAGCAGCGTTCCAATATCTCAGGGGCTGCCACAAAGAAGAGGGAGTCAAGCTATTCTCCAAAGCGCCTGAAGGCAGGACAAGAAGCAACGGGTGGAAACTAATCAAAGAATGAAGCAATCTAGAACTAAGGAGAAATTTCCTGACAGTTAGAACAATTGATCAGTGGAACAACCTGCCTCCAGAAGCGGTGAATGCTCCAACACTGGAAGTGTTTAAGAAGAGACTGGACAGCCATTTGTCCGAAATGGTATAGGGAAGTGATGGCGAACCTTTTAGAGGCTGAGTGCCCAAACTGCAACCCAAAACCCACTTATGCATCGTCGAGTGCCAGGTGGGTGTGGCCCATTGGGTGAGTGTGGCCCATTGGGTGGGCGTGGCTGTGGTAGTAACGGCAGACTGGGTGGGACTAAAAAGTTCAATCAATCAATTCCAACTTTGCAAGATCTTTTTTTTCCCCGCAAGAAGTTGAAATTGACTGATTGAACCTTTTTTTTTTTGTTTTGCACATAGCGGCGGAGGCCTAAAGCGAAAAGGTTTTATAAAACCCAGCTGAAGGCCTAGGACTGGGGCGACGGCATGCGTGCCCACAGAGAGGGCTCTGAGTGCCGCCTCTGGCACCCGTGCCATAGGTTCGCCACCACTGGTATAGGGTTTCCTGCCTGAGCAGGGGGTTGGACTAGATGACCTCCAAGGTCCCTTCCAACTTTATTATTGTTATTATTATTATTATTGTTGTTATTTTCTCTCTCCCCAATGACCAAAAAATAATGAAGGAATGAGCAGAATGAAAGGAGTCCTGCTGATTGTCGGCTTATTGGGTGCCTCCTCTTAAGCCAGTGGTTCTCAACCTTTTTAATGCCGTGACCCCAACCGGTCGTAAGTCGAGGACTAAACCGGTCATAAGTCGAGGACTAAACCAGTCATAAGTCGAGGACTAAGCCGGTCGTAAGTCGAGGACTACCCAACCGGTCGTAAGTCGATGACTTTCCCTGCCCAGGAGCGCCGCACATGCGTGGTTCCGCCCCCTGCGCTGGCCGAGGTGTAGCTGGCAAGTGGCAGAGACGGAGCAGGCCGACCACCAGCTGGCCCAGCCCAAGGGAGGTAAGGCACCCGCCGGAAAAGGGGGAAAAAATGGCGGACAAAAAAAATGGCAGACAAAAAAATGGCGGACAGCCTTGCTTGGCGACCCCCATGAAATGGTCGATCGACCCCAAATGGGGTCCCGACCCACAGGTTGAGAACCACTGTCTTAAGCCCTCTCTGATCATTCAAGGCAAGGATAGATTCAGTACTCAACACCTTTAGGTCTGCAGCAACACAAGATCACAATCACTGGAGAACTGGAGGAAGAGCTAGTCTGAGTCCCAAGTCAAGCCTGAGCCACTTTCTGTTCCAAAGCTCCAGCGCCTTACCAGAGCCCTGATTTCAAGCCCTGGCAAATTCCCACAATGCATGCAAAATAAGGCTTGCTCCTTCTCCAGCATGGCTGTAGCTGGAATTCAGCTCTCTGTGATCACCACACTGAGAAAGGATACTTGGCGTGCATCTCATGGGCATGTGGGGAAGGCTGATCAAAGAAACCCTGGCTAACTTTATTGTTTATTTGTAAGTTAATAGTTCAGAATCGATGTTTTATCACTGCTCTGTGGAATGCATCAAGAGGAGATGTGAGGCCTTCCTGGCTCCTTCAGGACAGTTTGCAGCCCTAATAAACTTTGGCTGACCTCAAAATAAGCTAAGCCAGTGATCCCCAACCTTTCTGGCACCAAGGACTGGTTTGGTGGAAGACACTTTTTCCACCAACTGGTGGGGAGGGGGAACGATGATTTTGCGTGAACCCATTATGACTTGGAAGAGGGTGCATGGAGACAGGCATAGCGGTCCCCAACCTTTCTGACACCAGGGACTAGCTAAGTGGGAGATAATTTTTCCACAAACTGGTGTGTGGGGAGGATGGTTTTGCATGTAGCTAGCTCTCGTGCATGTGCAGATGAAGCTTCGATTGCTCACCTGCTGCTCGCACAGCCAGGGCTTGGGAACCTCTAAGCTAAGCAGAGTCAGGCCTGTTTAATGCTTGGATGGGAAACCAGCAGGGCTGTAAATTGGACTGTTAGAAAAATATATTTGGAAGGAGACAATGACAAACCACTTCCAGGTTTTGTTGGGAAGAAAAGTGCAGCACTTGGGCTCAGCTTGGGAGAATCGACTTCTGCTTTACCCATTATGACTTGGAACAGGGGGTATGCAGATGGGCATGGGGGGGGAAAGGAGATCTGATAAGGTTAGCAAAGGCAGCATGGGAAACTGTGGGTGAAGATAGGTGAAGGACAGGTACCACAGCCGCTTGGGTACCTCCTGTCTGGGGAATTTCAGAATACACACCTGTTCATATTATATCAAAAACGTGGGAAGGGTCACAAAGATGTCTGCAATGTCATACATGCTTACTTGGAAATAAACACATCTGATGCTGGGGGTAATAATAATAATAATAATAATAATAGTAGTAGTAGTAGTAGTAGTAGTAGTAGTAGTAGTAGTAGTAGTAGTAGTAGTAGTAGTAGTAGTAAAGTTGGAAGGGACCTTGGAGGTCATCTAGTCCAGTGGTTCTCAACCTTTTTAATGCTGCGACCCCAACCGGTCGTAAGTCGAGGACTAAACCGGTCATAGGTTGAGGACTAAACCGGTCGTAAGCCGAGGACTAAACCGGTCGTAAGTCGAGGACTACCCAACCGGTCGTAAGTCGAGGACTTTCCCTGCCCGGGAGGGCCGCACATGCGTGGTTCCGCCCCCTGCGCCGGCTGAGGCGTAGCTGGCAAGCGGCAGAGACGGAGCAGGCCGACCACCAGCTGGCCCAGCCCAAGGGAGGTAAGGCACCCGCCAGAAAAAGGGAAAAAAATGGCGGACAAAAAAAATGGCGGACAGCCTTGCTTGGCGACCCCTGTGAAATGGTCTATCGACCCCAAATGGGGTCCCGACCCACAGGTTGAGAACCACTGATCTAGTCCAACCCCCTGCTTAGGTAGGAAACCCTATACCATTTCGGACAAATGGCTTTCCAGTCTCTTCTTAAAAACTTCCAGTGTTGGAGCATTCACCGCTTCTGGAGGCAGGTTGTTCCACTGGTTAATTGTTGTACAGTAACTGTCAGGAAGTTTCTCCTTAGTTCTAGATTGCTTCTCTCCTTGCTTAGTTTCCACCCGTTGCTTCTTGTCCTGCCTTCAGACGCCTTGGACAATAGCTTGACTCCCTCTTCTTTGTGGCAGCCCCTGAGATATTGGAATACTGCTATCATGTCCCCCCTCGTCCTTCTCTTCATTAAACTAGACATACCCAATTCCAGCAACCGTTCCTTATATGCTTTAGCCTCCAGTCCCCTAATCATCTTTGTTGCTCTTCTCTTCCTGGAAACCAAATCCATCTTAGCTGCCTCTAGACTGGCATTTCTCAATCTTGGAAGCTTTAAGCTTTGCGGACTTCAACTCCTAGAATTCCCCAGCCAGCATGGCTGGCTCAGGAATTCTGGGAGTTGAAGTCCACGAGTCATAAAAGAGCCAAGGTTGCCTATCCCTGGTCTAGACCCATTCCGTTGCTCAGTAAACTTGGACAAATAATGCTAAGAAGCTCTTCTTCTACATCCTCCTTCGACTCAGCAAACTGAAGTTCCAAACAGAGAAAAACACAAAGGCCAAGGTAAGGAATAATTCAGGCAGCATCCAAGTTTGCATTGACCCAACAGGGCACCACTTCCATGTGTTCCGTTCCTTATCAACAAAATCCAGCCTCTATCCCAGCTGCAACCTTGGTAACCTCTCCTTGGTATGCATTGGGTGTCTCCTACTTCTTGTTATTTAATCCAATAAGAGGAGGGGGGCAGGGCACGGTGCTAGGTTTCCTGTGAATGCACTGGATAGGGGGAGCCAGTGGGAAGGGAGGGGGCACCGTCTCCCGCTGCTTACTTCGCCCCCACCCCCACCCTATTTTTAACCTTATGATCCTCATCCATTCCACCTTGTTCTCTCCATTTCAGATGTAATCCAGGAGCCGTCCAGCTCTGCATTCCTTGGATGCAAACAAACCAAGGCTGGAATGCTATCCTAGCAGAACTTCCAGTGGGGAGGGCTTTTCTGGGAAAGAGGTGGCAAAAAGGAAAGCGGGGGTTTTCCTCCAGAAAGGGAGTTAACCTTTTCATTTGCAAAGCAATTGAGCTGGACTACTGAAGACCAGAGATATGAGCATGCTGCTGTGGGAAGTCAGCCACCCCCCAGGAGAAGGAAATATTAAAAGGGCAGAAAAAAGTATTATTTCCTCAGGATCTTGAAGAGGCAGGAAAGCATGCCCAGTTTTCTTAATAGCCCCAAGTCTGCCTCCCCCAAGCAGAAACCAGCTCTATAGAAATGCAGATGCAGACCATTCAGGAAAGTTGAAGCTAGAAGATTAAGAAGACAAAGACCTAAAATCTGCATACCTCACCCAAATTCTAAGAGTGATTAGCCCAGCCCCAGGGAAGCAGGATATGACCTTTGGGACATAATAGGATTAAACCACAGATACCAAGGCCCAGAAAAGCACACTCAGACTCAGTTCAAAGTTCATGCCACAGGAACAGGAAACTATTCCAAACAAAAGGCTTCAGAGGGTATAAAAACCTCACTCCCTACATCTGTTCCCTCTCCTTTCTGCCAGAGCCATCTTTCTGTCTGGCTCTCCTCTCCAATAAACTACAACCTTCTTCCCAAAGCAGTTGCCATGTTTATTCCCAGCTTGGATGAACCAGGATGAAGACTTTTCTTCCAACACTGCTTACGAACAAAAAGTGAACTCCATCTAAGGAGTTTGTCATCTAAGAATCCCAATCCATTGGACAATGTTTATTAGTCCTTCCAGAAATAGACTCTTGCACAATAAGGAATAAAAAATTTAAAAATCCCTTTTCACACCATGGATGGTCTGTGTCTTCCTCGGTCTTGGGTCTTCTACCAGAGGCCTGGAAGTTTGAGGGTTCTGCGCACCATTTTTGTTCTCCCTAGCACTGCACTCTTCTGGACAGAGAGTTGTGAGGTTGTTCCTGGGATCTGTTGGAGCCATTTTCCCAACTCAGGAGTCACAGCCTTGAATGCTCCTACTGTACTACCAGTGGGGCCACTTTGGTTTTCACTTTCCACATCCTCTCCAGTTCCTCCTTCAGGCCCTGGTCCTTCTGCAGCTTCTCATACTCCTTCTTCCTGGTGGTGTTGTCACTTGTACCACTACATCTACCACCTTTGCTGTCTTCTGCTCCTTGTCTACTACCACCAGGTTTGGTTGATTGGCCAGTACCTGCCTGTCCATCTGGATCTGGAAGTCCCACAGGACCTTAACCCTCTTATTCTCCAGGACCTTCTGTGGAATTTCCCATCTGGACTTGGGAGGGTCTAGCCCAAGGGGTCTTCAAACCTGGCCCTTTTATGACTTGTGGACTTCAACTCCCAGAATTCCTCAGCCAGCGTGCCTGGCTGAGGAATTCTGGGAGTTGAAGTCCACAAGTCATAAAAGGGCCAAGTTTGAAGACCCCTGGGCTAGCTCATACACTGTTCCTGTAAATAATGCCAGCTACTTGGTTGTGCTGTTCACTGTATGCTTTTCCTGCCTGCATTTTACACCTAGCCACTATGAACAGTACATATATTCTGAGTTTTGCAAGGGCAAAGGGATTCAGCTTGCTAATATTGAAGGTGTTTGTTTCTCAATTACAGTAAAATCAATCCAGCATTCAAGTAAAGTTCAACAACTGGCCTGGTATAGAAACTATAATTCAGTCCCTACAAAGCAAAAGGCATTATTTGCTCCTTGGTCATAAATATGCCCTCCTAGCATAATCCCCCAAAGACCTACTGTTCCTTCCTGTCTAACGAAAAAAAAAAAAAAAGAACAATACCTCGGTTAAGCTGGTGCCTCATCACTTTTCAAGAGAATGAGGTTCATTTGTTTTTTTAAATGATCAAGTCATACTTTTTATGATGACAGTCAAAACTGACTCTCCATCTCCACTCTGTCAAAGTGTATTTCAAGGAATGCTCACAACAGAGCACAGCAGCCAAACATTTAAGAGTTTTCTGTCCTGCAACGTTCCTGTTTCGATGTCATTTCAGGAAAATGAAAAATGAGGATTCAAACAGCTAACAACGTACAGTTGCAAATGGAGAAGGTGAAAGCTGAAAAATCGTTAGCTTTCTGATCCACATTGCCATGCACAATAATCACAAGCAATCTCAGATTTATCTCAGATTCTTGAAAGGCTGTCCATCCGTTAGTATCTAGGTCACAAATCTGGGTCAACTTGCCGTTCTATCTAGTGGTATGAATGGAGAAGTATGAACATTTGTAATCACTATGCTTTGTATTCACAACCAGCTTCTGAACACACAAAAAATAGCGAAAGAGGGGGGAGGCTGGCTGCCACAACCCTCTCTCTCCACAAACAGAAAGAAATTGGAGGATGGAAGGTGATTAGAAAATAACATTGGCCAAAGTTCACATCCTGCGTGCTGATGTCAACAGCAACACCCGATTGATTTTATTGGCTTTCAGTCACATTATTTACACGATTGTTAGGTCACAAAAAAACCTTTTCAGATAGCCCTTTGACCTTACCCCAAATTAGGCTTTGTTGCTAAACATTGTTTTTCATTTCATTGTGATTAAAAAAAGGAACTGCTGGATCTCACAATATTCAAATGTTTCAATGTCTGGGAGGGTAGATATTCTATCAGTACGTACAAGACCATACATGCGTCTGCAACATGGATGCAAACTGTGTGCAATTGTATAAAATACACTGTGTTTTTCTAGTTAGAAATTCAAATGGTATATATGAAAGTCAAATGCTACTATGTTCTTGAAGTCTTTCCTTCCTCCAGACATACTGAGGTTATCATTCAGACTTCCAACCCAATGTGGGTCTTTCTTATGGATCTCCTTAAACCAGTGATGGCGAACCTTTTAGAGACCGAGTGCCCAAAAACTGGCCCCGCCCCTGCTCCACCCCCTGCCCTGCCCCCACCCCATCCCACCCCGCCTGCCCGCAGGGCCACTCATCGCCTCCAGGGCCCGCTGCAGATCGCCCAGCAGCGCCATGGCGGCCACGCCCTCTGCCCACGCCTCGCAGCATCAACTGTGCGCAATGGGGCGTGAGGGCAGAGTCTTGTCTACGCTGTCTGGCTGCCATGTCCTTGGCTGCACTGCTCCGCGTGGGCCAGGCTCGGGGGCGACTCTCCCCCGGGGGGGCTGCTGGGGAGGAGGGGGTCGTGGGGGGAGGCAAGACTGGGGCAATGGCACGTGTGCCACAGAGAGGGCTCCGAGTACCGCCTCTGGCACCCGTGCCATAGGTTCGCCACCACTGCCTTAAACCTTGGAATATATTCTCTGCTGAGGACTAACATCATAAGTAGTCTTCTCCAGCCAATGCTTAAGCATTTTTCCTGTTTAAAATGCTTCGGCTATTTCTTCCCCTTATTAAATTTAACCTGCTTGTTGGTTATAAAGCCAAGGGCATGGCAGTCAGGAATGTTAAGGCTAACAACCCTTAGAAGTGAATCAGGTTAGAGAAATTTCCAAGACTGCATTTTCAGGATCTTGCTCTTTGCATGGAAGCATCTATTTTATGAGGCCCATCCCTTCTCTCAATATATCTATAGGTGTGGAAAATTTTGTACTGATCACTAAAAAGACACCAAGTGCTCTTTCTTTTCTAGAGCCTAGAACCAAGGAGAAATTTTCTGACAGTGAGAACAGTTCATCAGTGAAACGACTTACCTCCAGAAGTTGTGGGTGCTCCAACACTGGATGTTTTTAAGAAGAGATCCGACAACCATTTGTCTGAAATGGTATAGGGCAGGGGTCTTCAAACTTGGCCCTTTTATGACTTGTGGACTTCGACTCCCAGAATTCCTCAGCCAGGCTCGCTGGCTGAGGAATTCTGGGAGTTGAAGTCCACAAGTCATAAAAGGGCCAAGTTTGAAGACCCCTGGTATAGG
>NW_015387603.1:13050-15115 GCF_001527695.2 Protobothrops mucrosquamatus
GGCCTAGGGAATTTTAGCGGGGTTTTTTAGGGGATTTTTAAGGATAATTTTAATGATCGGCCTGTTTAAATATTTCTTTTTAATTCGGCTTTTAATTATTGTATTTGTATTGTAGTTTTTATGAGGCTGTTAGCCGCCCTGAGTCCCATGAGGAGAAGGGCGGGGTATAAATTAAATTAATAAATAAATAATAAATAAAATAAAAACTCCCAGAATTCCTGAGCCAGCTGTGCTGGCTCAGGAATTCTGGGAGTTGAAGTCCACAAGTCATAAAAGAGCCAAGGTTGACTACCCCTGATGTAAACCTTATATCCTTCTTACAGTATCGCTATATCAAGCACAGGTGCACCTGAAGATGCTGTAAGTCACTTGAGGTGAAATGGCCTCTTCACGGAGACGTCTGATACCAACCGCTATAACATTGTAGGCGTCACAGCATTATATTGCATTATATTCCATCAGTTGAAAAATGGATACCTTTACATAATTCACATAAGTGTGCCTATGCGGCTCTGGGACATTTTCCAGGGCAGCTTCTATTTTCCATCTGTAAAATTCAAATAGCAGTAACAGAGATAGGTCTGGATGGCATGGAATTGTATGAAGACTTGCCCAGTTCTTAGAACATAGAACTTCCTGCATCCAATTGCTGTTTCCTGTTATATTATGGAAAAATGCTGGGAAAAAAGAGTCTGGAATATGAGTTTAATATGTCATGTCTGTCTGTCTATCTGTTTCTCTCTCTCTCTCTGAGCTTTGGGTTCTGTAGAATAAATGTACACATAGTCCTCGACTTACAACAGTTCATTTAGTGGCCGTTCAAAGTTACAACAGCACTGAAAAAAGTGACATGACCGTTTTTCACACTTACAACCTTTGCAGTATCCCCATAATCACGTGATCAAAATTCAGATGCTTGGCAACTGGTTGCAGTGTCCCCGGGTGAACGGGATTACCTTCTGTGATCTTCTGACAAGCAAGGTCAACGGGGAAAGCCAAATTCACTTAACAACCAGGTTACTTTTTACAGTGAAAACACTTTTTAACACATTGATAGAAGTAAAGTCTTCATCCTGGTTCATCCAAGCCGGGGACAAATAAGCAACATGGCGACTGCTTTGGGAAGAAGGTTACAGTTTATTGAAGAAGCAGAAAGATGGTCCTTGCAAGAAGGAGCAGAGGAGAAGAAAGAGACCTTGAGCACATGGGCCGTAGGTTTTTATACCCCCTCTAGCCCTGTTTGGAATAGTTTCCTGTTCCTGTGGCATGAACCTTGAGGCTATCTCTGAGTGTTTTTCTAGGCCTTGATATCTGTGGTTTAATCCTATTATCATATCCTGCTTCCCAGGTGATGGGGCTAATGACTCCTAGAGTTTGGGTGGGGCATGCAGATTTTCTCTTTGTCTTCTTGATTGCTCTGGCTTCAACTTTCTGATGGTTTTACATCTGCATTTGTATGGGGCTAGCTCCTGTTTGGGGTAGTTGGCTTGGGGGCAAAGTTGGTTTCTGCTTTTTAAAATACTTTTGAGGAAATATATTTTTCTGCCCTTTTAATATTTCCTTCTCTGGGGCTCTGACTTCCCACAACATAAAATCAGATGAGGCAGAGAGCCTGGCAGTCACTAAAAGGAAGTCTCTGTGGGTTGAGGATCCGAGAAGCAAGGAGAATGACCCTTTGGAGTCAGGTGGGGACTTCAGTTGGAGTCCAAAGACTCTTTACGTGCTGTACCGGAACTGGGGCTAGCTTGGAAAACTGCATCTCTAATTTAGAAGAGAAGGAATCTGCCTATGGCATATTTTGCAGCCCACGTGTGCCAGCCCATGCTTAGCCCTAGAAGCAGAGAGTCCTACACACCTCACAATGCCAGGCATGGCTTCTTTTGAAGCTCTACCCCTGCATTGGCTCTGAAACTCTCCGGCCAGAGGGAGGCCCCACTCTCTCCCACAAACGCCATTGTTTATCTCACAGCCAGATAAGGGTCGGGCAGGGCAGGACAGCCTTGCAGATCTGTGGGTGGTTATGCTGGGCGAGTGACTCACACGGCATTAAGCAAGCCCCGTGCCA
>NW_015387603.1:15494-19643 GCF_001527695.2 Protobothrops mucrosquamatus
AGGCATGGCTTCTTTTGAAGCTCTACCCCTGCATTGGCTCTGAAACTCTCCGGCCAGAGGGAGGCCCCACTCTCTCCCACAAACGCCATTGTTTATCTCACAGCCAGATAAGGGTCGGGCAGGGCAGGACAGCCTTGCAGATCTGTGGGTGGTTATGCTGGGCGAGTGACTCACACGGCATTAAGCAAGCCCCGTGCCAGGCTGGAGCCCCCCTTTCTATAAATAGGTGACCTTTCCGGCTCTCCAAACTCTGCTGGGCCAGAATCCAAGACAGAGCGTGCGGGTGGCAAAGCATTTGTTCTCTTCTTGCTCTGCATTTGAACCTGCAGGATTTGGGGCTTGGCAAGACCTGTCGGCAACCCCCGTTTCAATGCTGGAAGTTGGCTTTTGCAAATGGCAAATAATACTGCAACCAGTTTTGGTCTCCACACTATAAAAAAAAGATGTTGAGACTCTAGAAAAAGTGCAGAGAAGAGCAACAAAGATGATTAGGGGACTGGAGGCTAAACTATATGAAGAACGGTTACAGGAACTGGGCATGGCTAGTCTGGTGAAGAGAAGGACCAGGGGAGACATGATAGCAGTGTTCCAATATTTGAGGGGGTCTCACAGAGAGGAGGGGGGTCAACCTACTTTCCAAAGCATTGTTGGGTGCAATATGCAAATAATGCTTCTACATTGTAAGCCGCTCAGAGAATGCTATAAAGGGCTATGGGGCGATATATAAGCCTAAATGCCATTGTTATTGCTACTAGTAATGCTTCCTCTAGTCCCGTGGTGGCAAACCTATGACACGCGTGCCACAGGTGGCACGCAGAGCCCTCTCTGTGAGCAAGCGCGCCATCACCCCAGTCCTAGGTCTTCAGCTGGGTTTTATAAAACCTTTTCGCTTTAGGCCTCTGCCGCTGTGTGCAAAAAAAAAGGTTCAATCAATCAATTTCAACTTTTTGCGGGGGGAAAAAAGATCCCGCAAAGTTGGAATTGATTGATTGAACTTTTTAGTCCCACCCAGTCTGCCATTATCACCGCAGCCATGCCCACCCAATGGGCCACACCCACCCAATGGGCCACGCCCACCCAGCACCCGACGATACATAAGTGGGTTTTGGGTTGCAGTTTGGGCACTCGGTCTCTAAAAGGTTCACCATCACTGCTCTAGTCTGTTCCAAAGTTGTTAATTAGATAAGCACAACAAACATCCTTACCATCTTATTTCAACAGATTACTCCAAGCCCTGAAAAATATCAGGGAGAGAGCAGGTCCCCCCATTTCCCAACCTATTCCCCCCATCCCCACCCCAGCACACGTTTAGTCACATAACCACAAAAGAGGCTGGAATGCGTCCGGACAAATTCTTTCCAATCTGGGGAGCAGAAAAGCAGCTATCAGCAGAACAGTGTCTGCTCAAGCGTCCGTGTAAACATCGGCAGACTCATCTTTTCCATCAAGTGGCTGACTACCTGCGCACAAGTGCACAGAGGCTATTTTTAGATTGCTCTTTTCAGCAGCACAGCCTGAGACAAAAGCACACCTCACTTGAACAACAGTTGTGTAGTTTGATTGCAGCCATCATCTTGGCTTGGCGTATTTCAAGTGAGCTCTTGAAATCCAGCACACACCAGATCTCGCATTTCCTACCATGTCCAAATTGCCAAGCTGTAGATGGCCAACATTACCCTTAGGGCAGTGTTTCTTAGCATTGGCAACTTTAAGATGTGTGGACTTCAACTCCCAGAATACCCCAGGCAGTGTGCTGGCTGAGGAATTCTGGGAGTTGAAGTCCACACATCTTAAAAAAATTGCCAAGGTTCAGAAGCTACAGTAGAGAAATAGTGTGTAATCTGTCAGCCTCCCCTTTTGTGAATCTCTTTGGCAAAAGATTAGTAAATCATTTATCCACTTAATTGTTACAAATTCACCAAAGTGGCAAAGCAATAAAGGACACTCCCAGCTGGCCTCTAAAGCAACTGCCCTATTGACAAATTTAATTTATGATTTATTAAAAGCAGACATCCCTAATTTGTTGCTCTCCATCTGGCTTGGGATGATAACTGAATTTTTATGAGGATTTTTTTGTAAAAATAGTGTGAATTGAACCTGACTGCTTTAGCACTGAACCAGAGTATTCATATTTCAAATTCATTAGTACTTCCAATCCTTCTTCAGAAGTCAGCTCCAAGGTATTCACCAAGACTTATTCCTTTGTGAAATGCACAGTATTGAAACTTGTTAGCATCCTCGTGTTTGTGGTCCTTCATATTGGAAGCAATACATAACCATCATGACTGCAGGTAGTCCTTGACATATGACCGTAATAGAGCCTGTGCATTATGGTCATATGTTGTGATGGACATAAATGTTACGACCTTTTTTGCAGCAGTTGTTAAGTGAACCCATGGTTTACTGTGGCACACTTTTGCCAAAACCAGAAGTAAATTTCAGCAAACCATCATTAAAAACATGGTCATGTAAACGCGGGACACTGCAAGTAGCCAGAAAAATGGTTGTGTTGTTGAACGCCCAACGTGTAGTCATGTGACTGTGGGGGGGATGATGTTCAGAACGTCAGAACCGGGTTGTAAAACGTTTTTCTAGATAGGTTGTAACTTTGATTAGTCACTAACTCAATAGACTCCTTTTAAGCCAACTTTTATTAATTCATTTGTAATATTTAAACCCTGTACAACAGGGGTTCCCAACCAGGGGTGCGAGACGATATTCCAGGGGGTGCAAAAGCTTGGGTTTTCAAAATCATAGTATATATGCGTAATTCGTTGACATTATTTCAAACTTTGGTAAGGAGTGCAAGAATATATCAGAAACGTTCTAGGGGTGCGGGGTATAGAAAAGGTTGGGAGCCACTGCTGTACAATAAGCCTGCAAGCAGACCCATCACAGAAAAAAAATTAGTAGCTATTTTAATACAGTCATACCTCGGTACTCGACTGCTTTAACTCGTCAAATTTGGTACTCAACAAATTTTGATGTGAAAAATTTATCCTGGTACTCGTTGTTTGATACTCAATGTGCAAACGAGAAGTTGTCGGTGTCAGCTGCCTTATGACTCACTACCCTTTCCAGCCAAAACAAAAGGTGATGTGTTAGTCATGTGATTTGTTTGGTACTTGTCTACTTGTCGCACCTCCCAGATCCAATTGACGATGAGTACCGAAGTACCACTGTACTGTAAGATGGAATTACATCTGTGTTAGTATATTGTTTTTTTAAAAAAACATTAACACCAAACAATTGACAAATTGGTGTTCTTCACATTTTTTTGCCTACACTGGTCTGGTTTCAAGGACAGACAAACAGAGCACAGCAACTTGCTACCTTACACTAAAGCAAGTATTACAAGCTCACTGAAGAAATTATGTTTGAACAACCTTCTCAAACCTGGAGACGATGAATCCAAGGTTTGCATCCAAAGAAAGGCCCTTTCATTTTCATTCCTACCTTGGTCATGCTGTGTCTTTTTCTCCTTTTTCTTTGAAGTGGAAAATATCTAAGTCAGGGTAAGATGAGGTTCTAATTTTGGGGGGGGGGGGTCCCTTTAGAATGGCCAGTGTTGTTGGCTTGGGAAAGTCCATTAACTCGTGCACCACTTTTGAGCAAGCTCATGTCATGGATTTTCTGTAATTTAGTTATTACAGGATAATAAACACCTTCTTCTCCTGATGTCTGGAGGAGTGAAGTGTCTGAACTAGGTCTGTAGAAGGAAATGTTTCAGTGTAACTCAAGTGGCCTTTGAACCTGAGCATCTTATGACAGTTTTTCATAAGCCTGGGCCAGTTTCCAGGTAAGAAACGGTAAGAAACTAGAAGCAAAGGTTGAAAAAGGAAGAATCCAAAGACCTTGTAATCACCCACATGGGTGGCAATACATTTTTTTCAGAGCTGTATATCTCTCTGCTGCAATTTACCTCACGGGCATTTTAGAGAAATGCTATTCTCATATTTGCCGTATTGGTGTCGTACCGTGATAGGAGCTACAAGGAATCCACCCTTCCTGATGCCTGCAGATTGGGCCATGCCAAGACCAAGCAGAGGAGCAATTACAGGTGGTCCTTGACTTACAACCATTTATTTAATGACCGTTCAAAGTTACAACGGCACTGAAGAAAGAGACTTATGAGTGTTTTTCACATTT
>NW_015387603.1:23270-32268 GCF_001527695.2 Protobothrops mucrosquamatus
GGGGCCGCCGAAAAAGTCTCCACGGTCAAAGCGGGCGCCCAGGAGAAGCCGTCCGGGCCGCCCAGGCCGCCGCCTCCCCCACGAGGAGAAGCCATCCGGGCCGCCCAGGAGCCATCCGGGCCGCCTCCCCCACGAGGAGAAGCCATCCGGGCCGCCCAGGAGAAGCCATCCGGGCCGCCCAGGCCGCCGCCTCCCCCACGAGTATCTCCGCGGCCGGGCGGTCCGGGCCGACTGGTCCGGGCCGAGCAGTCCGCCCTGAGGGCCGCCGGAAAAGCCGCCCGCAAACCACCAACGGGGCCGCCGAGGACGGAAGGCCAGGAAAGCCGAAAAGGCCGAAAAAACGGTAACCAAGTCGGCTCCACGTCCCCCGCGCCCCCGCGTCCCCATGCGTCCCGTATCCAGTCCAGGGGGCTTACCGGGGGAGGAATCCACATGGGGGCGGGTCTCCGGACCTTCAAGGAGCTTTCCGAGCTCCCCCTCTAGCCATTTTCGGGCTCCGCGTTTTCGGAGCTATTCACTGAAGACCGCCATCTCTCACGCATGCGCAATCACAATTATGTCATGTAGGGCAGTGATTCTCAACCTTTTGTTCATCACGGACCCCTTTTAAATACCTTTTGTGGCCACAGACCATGGCCATGGACCAACCCAAATTTAATTCACGATTTAAATCATAACATTTCTTCACAGGGCTTTTTTTTGTCATAGAATGCCCAGAATGGAGTTCCGGCACCTTTTTGGGATGGAACCTTGTAGGGTAGGCAAGACGGGTTGTATGACATGTGTGAGTTCCGGCACCCTTTTTTTTTTTTCAAAAAAAGCATTGTTTCTTCAAGCCTTAATGGACCCCCTGGGACAACATCATGCCCCCCAAGGGTCTGCAGACCCCAGGTTGAGAACCACTGAGGTAGGGCATCAATCACCCTTGGTTGCCCCCATTCTCCTTCAGATTCTCATTCGTCATCTTGCCCATTTCCATAGGACTCAATAGTCCTATGGAAATTAAAGCTGGGTTTTTGCATGCTGCAAGGATTCATTTTTAGCAGCCAGTTTCTTTTTTTACATGGATGCCATATCTGTTGTTCCCAAAGACAGCTTAAAATGGGGGCCAACAGCAGATTCACTGCTGAACATTAAACAAAACAGGAAGAGAACTGCTCAAAGTCAAACAATGCTTAATCTTGCATGGCAAATGGGATAGCAGAAGGAAGGAGAAAGCACAGAATTTCTCCAAGGTAGTGTTTCTTGATCTTAGCAGCTTGAAGATCTGTGGATTTCACGCTGGCTAGGGAATTCTGGCAAGTGAAATTCACACGTCTTAAAAGTTGCCAAAGTTGGGAAGCATTGTTCTAAGGAACTGTTCTAACATGGAATTCACTTTTCAAGAACTATCAAACAGTTTTGCATTAAAATTATTTTCCCACATATTCTTAATAATAATAATAATAATAGTTGGAAGGGACCTTGTAGGTCATCTAGTCCAACCCCCTGCTCAGGCAGGAAACTCTGTACCATTTCAGACAAATGGCTGTCCAGTCTCTTCTTAAAAACTTCCAGTGTTGGAGCATTCACCGCTTCTGGAGGCAGGTTGTTCCATTAGTTAATTGTTCTCACTGTCAGAAAATTTCTCCTTAGTTCTAGGTTGCTTCTCTCCTTGATTAGTTTCCTTGAGTAAACTGAGGCAAGGGTAAGGGGGAAAAGCTCTAAAATGAAATTTTGGCGCTTGGTGAGATGAGATATTATGGTCAGGAATAACAATGGAGGGATTTAAAATTTATTAATTTAACAGGATGTTGAGATTACTACAAAAATATGAGAAATGAAAAACAAAAAAAATTAAAACCCAAGAAATCTTGGGCCAGTCACTTTCAGGGACTCCTTCAGGCAGTCTCCGAGAATTAGACACAATTGAACGGAAGAAGAAAAAAAAAGGCTTCTAGAAGGTCAAGGGAAAGGAGTTTGATTAGATTATCTTTATGGGTATGTGGTTTCTTTTGATTCTAAATTTAACACTTCCTCCTGAACATTGCCCTCCCCTCCCCCACCCGATTTCATGGCAGAAGAGAATGACAAGTAATTTTTCCTACTGCATTCACATTGGATGAGAATGACATAACAAGAAAAAGGAAATTTAGAAACTTATTTTTTTATAAGCCGTAATAATAAAATGCCTCTAATATGCTGCACCGTGGGGGAACCCACATTCATTCTTGCTCTAAGCATCGCTTAGGAAAGGAAGAAGGCTCGATATTATTTTTGCGGCAAATAATTACGAAAATTATTTTTCCAAGAACCTTCAGTTACAGGCGACTCAAGAGTGCCTGCAGGGAGTCAAAAAAATCAAGATGGTGGCCATACCTTTGTGATCAAAGTCCTGCCCCCCCCTTTTTTTTACATACAGGCAAAAGCTGGGCTTTGACTGCACAGTTAATAATAATAATAATAATAATAATAATAATAATAATAATAATAATAATAATAATAATAATAATAATAATAATAATAATAATAATAAAGTTGGAAGGGACCTTTGAGGTCATCTAGTCCAACCCCCTGCTCAGGCAGGAAACCCTATACAATTTCGGACAAATGGCTGTTCGGTCTCTTCTTTAAAAAGTTCCAGGGTTGGAACATTCACCGCTTCTGGAGGAGGTTGTTCCACTGGTTAATTGTTCTGTCAGGAAGTTTCTCCTTAGTTCTAGGTTGCTTCTCTCCTTGATTAGTTTCCATCCTTTGTTTCTTATCCTGCCTTCAGGTGCTTTGGAGAATAGCTTGACTCCCTCTTCTTTGTGGCAGCCCCTGAGATATTGGAACATTGCTATCATGTCCCCCCTCATCCTTCTCTTCATTAAACTAGACATGACCATCTTGAATTCTTCTGATTCTGAGGCCCTGACAGAGAGTCCTTAAGTCCACCAGCAGCTCTGTCTTCCCTGGCCTTAGGAAGCCCTGTTCTCACTCTCCTTCTCATCAGGTCTGGTGACATGAAATTATCACATCCTGACTTGAAAGGTTGGGAGGGCGCTATTTCTGGCTTTGCTACTGTTATGCAGGCAGACCTTGGAGGTCACCTTAAAAACACGGTCAGAGGAAGTTCGGCATGTGACTTTTTGGCACGCCGAGTATTTTGTGATAAAGGCTACCGTGGATTAAGGGCACAAAGAGTGGAGGTGGGTTTCTTTTTATATCTACAAATACGGAACCTGCCGAACCCTTTTAAAAGCTGAAGGAGGGGTGCAAGGGAGAATTAATAAATAGCTAAATCTGAGAACATGACCTTTGTGTAGGAGATCTGGGCTCAACAGGCTTTATTTAATCAGTGATTTGCTTTGTCTCTCTGCCTCTGTGTATCTCTTTTACTAGGCTTATGCTGCTCCAGTCATCAAGATACAGGTAGTCCTCGACTTACAACAGTTCATTTAGTGACCGTTCAAAATTACAACGGCACTGAAAAATGTGAGTTATTACCGTTTTTCACAGTTACGACCTTTGCAGCATCCCCATGGTCATGTGATCAAAATTCAGATGCTTGGCCACTGGTTCCTGTTTATTGGCCGTTGCTGTGTCCCAAAATCATGGGATCCCTTTTGCGACCTTTTGACAAGCAAAGTCAATGGGGAAGTCAGATTCACTTAACAACTGGGTTATTAACTGATCAACTACTACCGTTTAAAAACGGTGGCAAGAAAAGTCATAAAATGGGGCAAAACTCACTTAACAAATGTCTCACTTAACAACAGAAATTTGGGGTTCAATTGTGGTCGTAAGTCAAGGACTACCTGTATTAGGTAGATATATAGTGTAGGTAGTCCTCATTCAGCGACTGCCTTGTTTAGCAACTGTTTGCAGTTATGATGGTGATGAAAAAATAA
This sequence comes from Protobothrops mucrosquamatus, assembly GCF_001527695.2. Lineage (NCBI taxonomy): Eukaryota > Metazoa > Chordata > Lepidosauria > Squamata > Viperidae > Protobothrops > Protobothrops mucrosquamatus. The sequence goes on from NW_015387603.1 coordinate 27,143, forward strand.
CTTCGCAACCAATCCTCGCATTTCGTAGGTCTATAAAGCAAAGGGATGTGTGTGTGTGTGTGTGTGTGAGAGAGAGAGAGAGAGAGAGAGAGAGTGAGTATAAGAACATTAGTGAAAAATGCCAAATATAAATACCAAACAGCTGCTTATTTTAAACTAATTAAAATGGAATATACCATAACCCCCACCTCTGCTATATAGTCACAAGTAAGGTAGTCCTTGTTTTGTTTAATGACTATTCAAAGTTACAATGTACTGAAAAAAGTGACTTACAATTGATGCAGCATCTCTATGATCACATGATCAAAAGTTGGGCGCTTGGCAACCAGCCTGTATTTCCAACAGCTGCACGGTCCTGGAGTCACGTGATGGCAACTTTCCCAGTAGTCCATGTGGGGAGCCGGATTTGCTTAACGACCCCATTATTCACTTAACAAACTCAGTGATTCACTTAACAACCACGGCACAAAAGGTCTTAAACTGAGCGCATTTCTCTTACTAACAGCCTTGCTTAGCAACAGAAATTCTGGTCGCAAAGGCTAAAACATATAAAGAATGGTTGCTGGAATTGGGTATGTCTAGTTTAACGAAGAGAAGGACGAGGGGGGACATGATAGCAGTGTTCCAATATCTCAGGGGCTGCCACAAAGAAGAGGGAGTCAAGCTATTCTCCAAAGCACCTGAAGGCAAAACAAGAAGCAATGGATGGAAACTAATCAAGGAGAGAAGCAACCTAGAACTAAGGAGAAATTTCCTGACAGTTAGAACAATTAACCACTGGAACAACCTGCCTCCAGAAGCGGTGAATGCTCCAACACTGGAAGTTTTTAAAGAAGAGACTGGACAGCCATTTGTCTGAAATGGTATAGGGTTTCCTGCCTGAGCAGGGGGTTGGACTAGATGACTTCCAAGGTCCCTTCCAACTTTTTTTTTTTATTATTATTATTATTATTATTATTATTATTATTATTATTATTATTATTATTATTATTATTATTATTATTATTAAATGTGGTTGCAGGTTCAAGGACTATCTGTCACAATATACATTGTCATAATAATCTATTATTGTTACCCTTTTTTCCTTATTATGGATTTTTAAAAAAGGCAATTGGAATATTGGCAAACAGCATTTATGGGTTAAAGTGAAACAGAAGATACCGGTAGTGTCTCTCGTGCAAAGATTGGCTACCACATTTTGTTTAGCTTTACTTTCCAAACACTTTTAAAAGGTAACTGCACATAGGAGATTAACATGTAGATCACTCTAGCCACTTCCACCTGATCCAGGAAGAGCACGGCTGGTAGAGCAGACAAAATTGTTCTTAATAAAAGTTCTTCCACTGCTCCTTCTCTCTCCCCTCCTAGCACTGGAAACAACTTACAACCATTACGGTAATTTAGTAATCATTCAAATGGCACTGAAAAGAGTGACTTATGACCGATCCGAGCACTTACAACTATTGCAGCATTGCCATGATCACGTGATCAATACTCAAGCGGTTGGCAACTGGCCTGTATTTACGATGGTTGCTGTGTCACGGGGTCACATGATCACCATTTGCGATCTTCCCAGCTGGTTTCCGCCAAGCAGTCAATAGGGGAAGTCAGATTTAAAGGTTGTATGATTTTCTTAACAACTGCAGTGATTTGATTAACAAGCATGACAAAAAAGGTTGCAAAATCAGGCATGACTTACTTAACCATCGCCTTGCTTAGAGCAGAAACTCTGGTCCCCATTGTGGTTGTATGTAAAGGACTACCTTTAATTTTCCATCTTAAATTTGGCACAAGGTGTTGTTGTTTTTTGTTTGGGTCGTTGCAAGCACTAAATCGATTTTCCTGAACCGCAGCAGCTCAATCTCTGTTTATGCTGCTCCGAAAGTTAAGCATGCAATCAGGTTTGTTCAGAAATCCTTAGGCATTGTTGACACTGCTATGTCAGTGAACCCAATGAATGTCACAATAAACAGTCACAGGGTCCCTTAGAAGAGAGCAAAGATCACCACATTGCCCTGGGGACTTGAAAGCAGTGAAAACAGAGAGAAAAAAACCCTGCATGACATGTTTTGATCTCTGCTCTTCTTCTAAAAGTTCATTTCCCCCCGTCCTATTTTATTTTTGCAACAACCCTGTAAGGCTGGTTGATTCACTAAACAATTGCAATAATTCACTTAACAACTGTGGCAACAAGGGTCGTAACATTGGCTGTGACTCACTTAACAGCCACTTTGCTTAGCAACGAGAATTCTGTTCCCAGTTGTGTTGAGGATTATCTGTAAGACAAGTAGTCAACTGATATTGACTTCATAGACGAGTATCCTATTATTATCCTTTATGTTACTAATAAAGAGGTATGGTGGCTCAGTGGCTTAAGGATGCCGGAGATGATCTGTGTTCCGGTGGTTCAAGACCAAGAACCGCATAACGGAGTGAGCTCCCGTCACTTGCCTGGGCTTCTACCAACCTAGCACTTCAAAAACATGCTACATGCAAATAGATAAATAGGTACCACTTCGGTGGGAAAAATAACAATGCTTTGTGTGGAAGTACAAACCCAGCTGGTGCCCGACCTGACTTGTCTGAACGCGATACCCAAATGCAAGGCAACATTGGTGGAGGGAAAAACCCCGGATGACGCTGCAGAATGCCGTTAGCTGTTCCAAGTACGGAGCTTGTTTACTGCCTGTGGTGCACTTCTGAATAGTGTGTGAGCATGAACTGAATGGACTAGCAATCTTTTACTAGGCTTATGGGATAAATAGGAGCTCTGTAGGCAACCTTGGCTCTTTTATGACTCGTGGACTTCAACTCCCAGAATTCCTGAGCCAGCCATGCTGAGGGGAAAGGGAGAGTTTCCAAGCTGAGCTATGCTGGCTCAGGAATTCTGGGAGTTGAAGTCCACGAGTCATAAAAGAGCCAAGGTTGCCTACCCCTGCCTAGCCTATAAGGCCATTGTGCCTGAGGGCTGGGGAATTGTGGGAGTTGAAATGTGATACCAGCCAAAGGCATCTACTTGGGAAAGGCTGCTGAGGATTTATTTCAGAGGATAAAATGGCAGTAGAGATAATGTTCAAACATAATGCAGGTGGTGTCCACTTGCCTTCACAGATCCTGAAGCAGTGGCGTCCTATTTTAAGAACATCATATACTCAGACGAAGAATGGAAGCTGTTAATTTTGATCAAGACTAGGAGAAACTAAGAGTCTTTAGGCGCTGCTGAACTATAAGTTACTGCTGAGCATAAAAGGATTCTAACATCATAACTTCAGGAGACTGATTTGAAATATTAATGATTAACTCTATCATATTAATTACCTAATATGAGGTCTTGAGGGATTTCTAATTTATTCTGGGGACCAGGGGGAGTGTTTCGTTTTTAGTCCTGCCCACTGCAGAAGCTACTGTTGAGGAAAATTAGATAGCAGCATAAAAATTGATTCGTTAAAACCAACACAATATAAAATACACTGCACTTACCCAAAGCCAGCTGTCATAGAAAAGATTTGCAATCCTCCAGTCAGGCAGAGACATTGGCTTCCAAGAGAATAGAAACCTCTCCTTGCAGAACCACAGAGAAAAATGAATTTGTAGAAAAGCAGACTAAAATGTTTATTGTTTATAGGGCTATTGTGATTCATAAGAGGNAACCAACACAATATAAAATACACTGCACTTACCCAAAGCCAGCTGTCATAGAAAAGATTTGCAATCCTCCAGTCAGGCAGAGACATTGGCTTCCAAGAGAATAGAAACCTCTCCTTGCAGAACCACAGAGAAAAATGAATTTGTAGAAAAGCAGACTAAAATGTTTATTGTTTATAGGGCTATTGTGATTCATAAGAGGGTGCACTGCTTTTTCCGTACTCTGAAAAAGACAACCATTGTAAATAATGGTTTACCACAGCCTAGCATCCATGTTTGGTGTTACGACTCAGTCCTTGTACTTGTGATTCTGTTAAGGAGACCAAAAAGTTAAGATGGCACCTGCAGCCACACAATCAACATCCTGCCCTTTTTAACGTGCTTTGTGTACGTCTACCTCTTCTAGCCTTGACTACATATCTTACACATTTCAACATAGCATTGACAGCTCATTGCCTCAGCCATCTGAAAGGACAATATAATTGAAATATTTAACTACTCTATTAAATAAAGTAAAGACTATTTTCAAGACAAGAAGAATATATAATTCTGTCTTGAAATATTTGGGTGAATATGCTCTATGTAGCATAGATTATAAAAGTTGCCAACGACAATTTCATACATTGCATTAAGCCACAGTGTTGGCCTTTACTTACTATGGTTTGTGTACATAGACTATTTAGTAAGCCAATATTTATGGCTTAGCCTGTTGTGTAAACCTAGCCAATTGCTGGGTTAAGGGGTTAAGGCATTAAACTAAGATCAAAGATATTCATGTTGAAGTTCACGGATGGTCATGGAAATCTACTGGATGGTGTTGCGTTAGTCGTTCTCTGAGACTTTCCCTATTACTCATTCTTGAATCTGCAGAAAAATACTGTATACTGGCATAATATTAGTTGCTCCCATCAATGATCCCTCTTGTGTCTTTGTCCTCAGTCACTTGACTTCCCTCCCAGATAATAATAATAATAATAATAACAACAACAACAACAACAACAACAATAATAATAATAATAATAATAATAATAATAATAATAATAATAATAGTAAAGTTGGAAGGGACCTTGGAGGTCATCTAGTCCAACCTCCTGCTCAGGCAGGAAACCCTATACCATTTCAGACAAATAGCTGTCCAATCTCTTCTTAAAAACTTCCAGTGTTGGAGCATTCACCGCTTCTGGAGGCAGGTTGTTCCACTGGTTAATTGTTCTAACTATCAGGAAGTTTCTCCTTAGTTCTAGGTTGCTTCTCTCCTTGATTAGTTTCCACCCGTTGCTTTTTATCCTGCCTTCAGGCGCCTTAGAAAATAGCTTGATTCCCTCTTCTTTGTGGCAGCCCCTCTTCTTTGTGGCAGATGTCAAAACCTATTGAAATGCTTGAAGGCTGCTCTTGAATGGTTTCAGAACAAGAGGGAAAATATAATCTACCACTGATATTTAAGGCCGTATCACTTCTAGGCTGGGAAAAGATATTTGGGG
>NW_015387603.1:32936-37563 GCF_001527695.2 Protobothrops mucrosquamatus
TTATCCTGCCTTCAGGCGCCTTAGAAAATAGCTTGATTCCCTCTTCTTTGTGGCAGCCCCTCTTCTTTGTGGCAGATGTCAAAACCTATTGAAATGCTTGAAGGCTGCTCTTGAATGGTTTCAGAACAAGAGGGAAAATATAATCTACCACTGATATTTAAGGCCGTATCACTTCTAGGCTGGGAAAAGATATTTGGGGGTCAGAGAATGTCGGGGGACAGTGTTCCTGGGAAATGACTGCGCTGTCAGAGAGTGCAGTGGGGCATTTTCTCAGACCCACATTCCTCACAGCATTTATATTTGTGGGGAAAAATGGGAAGAGAGAGTGTGCCATTAGCCTCCTGAAGCATTTGAAGGTTAGCAGGAATATAAATGTATTTATTTATTTGATTTTTTAAAATCCTTCCTTTATTAAAGGTAGTCCTCAACACACAACCACAATGGAACCCAAAACTTCTGTTGCTAAGCAAGACAGTTGTTAAATGAATTACTGCACTTGTTAAATTAGTAACACGGAATCTGGCTTCCCCATTGACTTTGCTTGTCAGAAGATCACAAAAGGTCATCACATGATCCCAGGACACTGTAACTGTCATAAATGTGAGTCAATTGCCAAGCCTCTGAATTTTTGATCATGTGACCATGAGGATGCTGTCGTAAGTGTGAAAGCTGGTCATAAGTCACATTTTTCAGTGCTGTTGTGATTTTGAACAGTCACTAAATGAACTGTTGTAAGTTGAGGATTACCTGTACTTTATAAGTTAACTCAAGGCAGCCAACACACCTGATATTCCTTCTTTCTCCTATTTTCATCACAATAACAATCCTGTGAGAGTGTCTGGCCCAAACCCCGCCTGCTTTTATGCCTAAAGTGGGACTAGATCTCACAGTCTCCTGGTTTAGAGGCCAGCACCTTAACTACTACACCAAACTGGCTTTTTTTTTCCATTCAAATTGAATGAGCAAGTGAATAAATGAACCCAGACTAAGAATAACTTTAGTCTGCCTGGAATACAAGGTACATATAAACCTTGTAAGAATGATCTATTTTCTGGATATGTATGTGTGTTTGTGATTTCTGTGCCACGCTATTCCCAAAGACTCTGAGCTAATAAAGGAAGAAGTAAATCACATCTACTAATAAAGGAAGTATTAAAAACATTGGTGTGCTAAAACCTGGCTCATAAGGCTCATGAAAACCTATTGTTAAAAATTCCTGGAGTTTTGCAAGCGACTGAGAATCCAGATCCCGAGTGCTCCAATCAGCTGTTTGGTGGGTAGCCATGCAGCACAATGGTGGCAATGGAGCTGAGCAGTTGTTAAACATTTACCACTGGTTAAAAACAACGAGCTTCATCTTGATGCATCACCAAATGAGTATCTTTTTTCCATTACCGTTACTTGTTTTTGGTTCAGAAGAAGAGCCAGACATCAGCAGATGAGATTTAAAAAACATATTTATTTGAGTCCTTCTGAAATATCAAAGATTAATCTTAAAGAGATTTGCAAGGAACAGTGACTCTGCTATACTATCCTCTATATCCTGGCTGAGTAAAAATTTACATTCACATTTGATAGGAGCCACTTTGAAATAACATGATCTAAAGTTCACACACGTTGCTTGATTTTACAGGTCTTCTAGCAGAGGAGCAGGAAGTCTAACAGGTGCTTAGCATTCTATCCATAAATTGCTCCAATAAAATCTACTTTTACTCCTTTGTTTAGGGAAATGACTACAATTTTAGTATCTGTTAAACATCACCAGACAGCATGTTCTTTGCTGGTGGCAGCAACAGATGTGTGAGTTCATATCCACTAATCTGGAATAGCAACCTGTTCTTTATTCCACATTTTGCAGTCACAAAGTTGGAGGAAACAGAACAGCCTTCTCCAGTTTAGCTGGGCCCAATCATAGCCCCCAATGTCACCTGGTAATTAGCAGTGATTTGTAGCATCTTAAACAGCTTTTCCAGATGGCTGCATTTAAAGTGCCATCCCTCAGTCTGTGAGCTGGCTGAAAAATATGCCAGCCTTAATTGTACCGCCTCTGTTCTAACAAGGCTGACAAAAGGTGCTGACCTTATGCATCTTGGCAGACAAAGTTTAGGAAAGGATTTTATCCAGTTATTTTCCCTCTCCAGACTATTGGCAGGAAAATAGCTATCTTCTCCTTAACCCGGGATGGAGTGAGTCTGGGCAAGGGTAAGTAGTTGCTCAGAACAACAGATTTAGTCCCTTGTCAAGTTGCTCAACTAACAGATCGTAAGTGCAGAGGGGTGCCCAAGAGGAAATGGATAAGATGGCCCCAATTTTCCTGCTTGGTGCAATCCCTCCTCCATGGCTGTTGATCCATCAGGCTATTTCTGAACACAAGTATAGCCCTCTTCGGAAAGGTGCTAAACCTGTGTCTTAAAATAGCCTGGCTAATCACAGCCACAAAGAAGAATGATTGGCAGTGGGAATGTGATTTTTTTTCTCCTCAATCAGCACTGCAAGGGAATGGCAAAAAGTCATCAAAGAATCCAAGCCAGTATCGTCCAACCATTTTGAGCTGGGTTGATAATAATGAGCTTTGAGTTCTACGAAAGAGTAGAGCAGGGGTGTCAAACTGCCGGCCCCCGGGCCGGACGCGTCATGTGGAAGCCGCGCCCACCCCATTGCTGGCAATGGCAAAACCGGATCGATACGTTGCGCGATGTCGCGAGTTTGACATGCCTGGAGTAAAGGTAGCCCGTGACTTACAACCACAATTGAGCCCAGAATTTCTGTTGCTAAGCAACACAATTGTTAAATGAGTTTTGCCCCACTTTACAACCTTCCTTACCACAGTTATTAACTAAATCACTGCAGTTATTAAGTTAGTAACATGGTTGTTAAACGAATACGGCTCCCCCCCCGAATTTGCTTGTCACAAAGAATGATCACATGACGACCCCCAGGACACTGCAACCATTATAAATATTGTGGTATTTAAACGTTGTGGGTGCTTCATCACTCCAGGTTTTTAAGAAGAGACCGGACAGCTATTTGTCTGAAATGATATAGGGACTCATGCTTGAGCAGGGGGCTGGACTAGAAGACCTCCAAGGTCCCTTCCAGCTCTATTCTGATTGAATTGAATATGCCAGTTGCCAAGTGTCCAAATTTTGATCATGTGACCATGGGGATGCTGCAACTGTCGTAAGCGTGAAAAAAGGTCATAAGTCACTTTTTTCAATGCTGTTATAACTTTGAACGGTTCAGTAAATGAACTGTTGTAAATTGTGAACTATTTGTATGCTCCCCTTTTGAGTTTTCCATATGTTTGAACATCTCTGCCACTGAATAGTATCAGAGATTCTTGTAAAACTACTGATATATACAGGATGAGTGAACAAATAGCACCAACATCTGGTGCCTGTTCTTTTTTTATTTATTTCATAAACATCATCCAACCTGCAGTGGGTCAGTGTAAAAAAAGTAATTCCTCTTTGCGATTCGTTAACTGGCTTCACCACTTTTAACTTGCAGTCACAGCAAGGAAACACTTCCTGGATGGGTGATCTGCCTCTCATTTTGATGGGGAGGAATTCTGGCCCATTTCTTTTTGGCCAACTATTTCAACTCAAGAATATTTGAAGGTTTTCTCGCTCATGTTAGGTCCCACCACAAAAGGCAGCCTGCAAGACATGCGGCCCTGGACAGCTAGTAATGTGGCCCCATGATTTTAACATTATGTGATTTTTAGTGATAGTTACTATTTTATATATTTTATATGTGGCCCAAGACAATCCTGCTTCATTCAATGCAGACCAGGCATCATCAAGATCTAAGACAGTGGTGGCGAACCTATGGCACGCGTGCCAGAGGCGGCACTTGGAACCCTCTCTGTGGGCACGCGTGCCGTCGCCCCAGCCCCACCTCCCCCCGCGGCCCCCTCCTCACCAGCAGCCCCTCTGGAGGAGAGTCGCCCCCGGGCACGGCCTGCATGGAGCAGCGCAGTCAAGGACATAGCCAGGCAGCAGGGACAAGACTCCGCCCTCACACTCCATAGCATGCAGATGATGCTGCGGGGTGTGGGCAAAGGGCATGGCTGCCATGACGCTGCAGGGCTGCCTGGGTTATCTGCTGCTTGGGCCATGGAGATGGTGCATGGCCCTGCGGGTGGGCGGGGCAGGGCAGGGGCGGAGCAGGCAGGACGGGAAGCGGAGCGGGGGCAGAGGGCGGATTTTGGGCACTTGGTCTCTAAAAGGTTCGCCATCACTGATCTAAGACATCCCATAGGATGAATTGTTTATAAAAACAAGAAAAAAGAAGGTAAAGATATAGGATGACAAAATTGAATGAGAACAAAGCTTTACAAGCTTTTTAGCTACCTCCTTTGAGGTTTATAGGAAAGCAACCCACCTTTAAATCTCCTTTGAGGTTTAAACCCACCTTCGTGTAATCTCTAATACTGTTAGCCCCACTAAGTAGCTCAGACCAAGAAAATAACTCCATAGGAAGGCTAAAACTACTGAGACTGGTTGTACTAACAGAATCTTGCAAATCTGATTCCAACTATGCCTCAGCATTTGCTCACCAAAGCTCACAACTGAAGAATACAAAACTTCCCGGGATCAGAAGTCTTCGTTCATGCTTCTTTGTA